>NC_054710.1:46813809-46884693 GCF_016097555.1 Gigantopelta aegis
AGTATATGTATAACATGCTTTAGTGCCAAACCCAAGGACCTGTAACCAGCAACAAGAAAACAAAAACACAACGCAGGTGAGTATATGTATAACATGCTTTAGTGCCAAACCCAAGGACCTGTAACCAGCAACAAGAAAACAAAAACACAACGCAGGTGAGTATATGTATAACATGCTTTAGTGCCAAACCCAAGGACCTGTAACCAGCAGCAAGAAAACAAAAACACAACGCAGGTGAGTATATGTATAACATGCTTTAGTGCCAAACCCAAGGACCTGTAACCAGCAGCAAGAAAACAAAAACACAACGCAGGTGAGTATATGTATAACATGCTTTAGTGCCAAACCCAAGGACCTGTAACCAGCAGCAAGAAAACAAAAACACAACGCAGGTGAGTATATGTATAACATGCTTTAGTGCCAAACCCAAGGACCTGTAACCAGCAGCAAGAAAACAAAAACACAACGCAGGTGAGTATATGTATAACATGCTTTAGTGCCAAACCCAAGGACCTGTAACCAGCAGCAAGAAAACAAAAACACAACGCAGGTGAGTATATGTATAACATGCTTTAGTGCCAAACCCAAGGACCTGTAACCAGCAACAAGAAAACAAAAACACAACGCAGGTGAGTATATGTATAACATGCTTTAGTGCCAAACCCAAGGACCTGTAACCAGCAACAAGAAAACAAAAAACACAACGCAGGTGAGTATATGTATAACATGCTTTAGTGCCAAACCCAAGGACCTGTAACCAGCAACAAGAAAACAAAAAACACAACGCAGGTGAGTATATGTATAACATGCTTTAGTGCCAAACCCAAGGACCTGTAACCAGCAGCAAGAAAACAAAAACACAACGCAGGTGAGTATATGTATAACATGCTTTAGTGCCAAACCCAAGGACCTGTAACCAGCAGCAAGAAAACAAAAACACAACGCAGGTGAGTATATGTATAACATGCTTTAGTGCCAAACCCAAGGACCTGTAACCAGCAGCAAGAAAACAAAAACACAACGCAGGTGAGTATATGTATAACATGCTTTAGTGCCAAACCCAAGGACCTGTAACCAGCAGCAAGAAAACAAAAACACAACGCAGGTGAGTATATGTATAACATGCTTTAGTGCCAAACCCAAGGACCTGTAACCAGCAGCAAGAAAACAAAAACACAACGCAGGTGAGTATATGTATAACATGCTTTAGTGCCAAACCCAAGGACCTGTAACCAGCAGCAAGAAAACAAAAACACAACGCAGGTGAGTATATGTATAACATGCTTTAGTGCCAAACCCAAGGACCTGTAACCAGCAGCAAGAAAACAAAAACACAACGCAGGTGAGTATATGTATAACATGCTTTAGTGCCAAACCCAAGGACCTGTAACCAGCAGCAAGAAAACAAAAACACAACGCAGGTGAGTATATGTATAACATGCTTTAGTGCCAAACCCAAGGACCTGTAACCAGCAGCAAGAAAACAAAAACACAACGCAGGTGAGTATATGTATAACATGCTTTAGTGCCAAACCCAAGGACCTGTAACCAGCAACAAGAAAACAAAAACACAACGCAGGTGAGTATATGTATAACATGCTTTAGTGCCAAACCCAAGGACCTGTAACCAGCAGCAAGAAAACAAAAACACAACGCAGGTGAGTATATGTATAACATGCTTTAGTGCCAAACCCAAGGACCTGTAACCAGCAGCAAGAAAACAAAAACACAACGCAGGTGAGTATATGTATAACATGCTTTAGTGCCAAACCCAAGGACCTGTAACCAGCAACAAGAAAACAAAAACACAACGCAGGTGAGTATATGTATAACATGCTTTAGTGCCAAACCCAAGGACCTGTAACCAGCAGCAAGAAAACAAAAACACAACGCAGGTGAGTATATGTATAACATGCTTTAGTGCCAAACCCAAGGACCTGTAACCAGCAGCAAGAAAACAAAAACACAACGCAGGTGAGTATATGTATAACATGCTTTAGTGCCAAACCCAAGGACCTGTAACCAGCAACAAGAAAACAAAAACACAACGCAGGTGAGTATATGTATAACATGCTTTAGTGCCAAACCCAAGGACCTGTAACCAGCAGCAAGAAACAAAAACACAACGCAGGTGAGTATATGTATAACATGCTTTAGTGCCAAACCCAAGGACCTGTAACCAGCAACAAGAAAACAAAAACACAACGCAGGTGAGTATATGTATAACATGCTTTAGTGCCAAACCCAAGGACCTGTAACCAGCAGCAAGAAAACAAAAACACAACGCAGGTGAGTATATGTATAACATGCTTTAGTGCCAAACCCAAGGACCTGTAACCAGCAACAAGAAAACAAAAACACAACGCAGGTGAGTATATGTATAACATGCTTTAGTGCCAAACCCAAGGACCTGTAACCAGCAGCAAGAAAACAAAAACACAACGCAGGTGAGTATATGTATAACATGCTTTAGTGCCAAACCCAAGGACCTGTAACCAGCAACAAGAAAACAAAAACACAACGCAGGTGAGTATATGTATAACATGCTTTAGTGCCAAACCCAAGGACCTGTAACCAGCAGCAAGAAAACAAAAACACAACGCAGGTGAGTATATGTATAACATGCTTTAGTGCCAAACCCAAGGACCTGTAACCAGCAACAAGAAAACAAAAACACAACGCAGGTGAGTATATGTATAACATGCTTTAGTGCCAAACCCAAGGACCTGTAACCAGCAGCAAGAAAACAAAAACACAACGCAGGTGAGTATATGTATAACATGCTTTAGTGCCAAACCCAAGGACCTGTAACCAGCAGCAAGAAAACAAAAACACAACGCAGGTGAGTATATGTATAACATGCTTTAGTGCCAAACCCAAGGACCTGTAACCAGCAGCAAGAAAACAAAAACACAACGCAGGTGAGTATATGTATAACATGCTTTAGTGCCAAACCCAAGGACCTGTAACCAGCAACAAGAAAACAAAAACACAACGCAGGTGAGTATATGTATAACATGCTTTAGTGCCAAACCCAAGGACCTGTAACCAGCAGCAAGAAAACAAAAACACAACGCAGGTGAGTATATGTATAACATGCTTTAGTGCCAAACCCAAGGACCTGTAACCAGCAGCAAGAAAACAAAAACACAACGCAGGTGAGTATATGTATAACATGCTTTAGTGCCAAACCCAAGGACCTGTAACCAGCAACAAGAAAACAAAAACACAACGCAGGTGAGTATATGTATAACATGCTTTAGTGCCAAACCCAAGGACCTGTAACCAGCAGCAAGAAAACAAAAACACAACGCAGGTGAGTATATGTATAACATGCTTTAGTGCCAAACCCAAGGACCTGTAACCAGCAGCAAGAAAACAAAAACACAACGCAGGTGAGTATATGTATAACATGCTTTAGTGCCAAACCCAAGGACCTGTAACCAGCAACAAGAAAACAAAAACACAACGCAGGTGAGTATATGTATAACATGCTTTAGTGCCAAACCCAAGGACCTGTAACCAGCAGCAAGAAAACAAAAACACAACGCAGGTGAGTATATGTATAACATGCTTTAGTGCCAAACCCAAGGACCTGTAACCAGCAGCAAGAAAACAAAAACACAACGCAGGTGAGTATATGTATAACATGCTTTAGTGCCAAACCCAAGGACCTGTAACCAGCAACAAGAAAACAAAAACACAACGCAGGTGAGTATATGTATAACATGCTTTAGTGCCAAACCCAAGGACCTGTAACCAGCAGCAAGAAAACAAAAACACAACGCAGGTGAGTATATGTATAACATGCTTTAGTGCCAAACCCAAGGACCTGTAACCAGCAACAAGAAAACAAAAACACAACGCAGGTGAGTATATGTATAACATGCTTTAGTGCCAAACCCAAGGACCTGTAACCAGCAGCAAGAAAACAAAAACACAACGCAGGTGAGTATATGTATAACATGCTTTAGTGCCAAACCCAAGGACCTGTAACCAGCAGCAAGAAAACAAAAACACAACGCAGGTGAGTATATGTATAACATGCTTTAGTGCCAAACCCAAGGACCTGTAACCAGCAGCAAGAAAACAAAAACACAACGCAGGTGAGTATATGTATAACATGCTTTAGTGCCAAACCCAAGGACCTGTAACCAGCAACAAGAAAACAAAAACACAACGCAGGTGAGTATATGTATAACATGCTTTAGTGCCAAACCCAAGGACCTGTAACCAGCAGCAAGAAAACAAAAACACAACGCAGGTGAGTATATGTATAACATGCTTTAGTGCCAAACCCAAGGACCTGTAACCAGCAGCAAGAAAACAAAAACACAACGCAGGTGAGTATATGTATAACATGCTTTAGTGCCAAACCCAAGGACCTGTAACCAGCAGCAAGAAAACAAAAACACAACGCAGGTGAGTATATGTATAACATGCTTTAGTGCCAAACCCAAGGACCTGTAACCAGCAGCAAGAAAACAAAAACACAACGCAGGTGAGTATATGTATAACATGCTTTAGTGCCAAACCCAAGGACCTGTAACCAGCAACAAGAAAACAAAAACAAGATAAGAACAGATAATCAAGGAAGGAAGGAAATGGTTTATTTAACGACGCACTCAACACATTTTATTTACGGTCATATGGCGTCAGACGGTTAAGGACCACAGAGATATTAAAAGAAGAAACCCGCCATGGGCTACACTTTTCGATTAGCAGCACTGGATCTTTTATATGCACCATCCCATAGACAGGATAGCACATACCACGGCCTTTGGTGTACCAGTCGTGGTGCACTGACTGGAGCCAGAAATAGCCCAATGGGTCCACCGACGGGGATCGATCCTACACTGGCCGCACATCAAATAAACGCTTTACCACCAGGCTACATAATAACTGGTAACGGTAAAAATAGTATAACCTTAAAACAGTACTAGCCACTGTGTAGAATAACTATTTCGGAAATTTATGGGGACGGGACGAACCAAAAACAGAAAATAAAATAACTACATGTATATGTATACATATATTACATAGACTAAACTAAAAGTTTCTGGAGCGGCTACAGCGCGAGTACGATCAGAACGAGCAGTACACACCAGTCAACTCAGACCAGCTAATAAACATGGTTCAGAGTACGATCAGAACGAGCAGTACACACCAGTCAACTCAGACCAGCTAATAAACATGGTTCAGAGTACGATCAGAACGAGCAGTACACACCAGTCAACTCGGACCAGCTAATAAACATGGTTCAGAGTACGATCAGAACGAGCAGTACACACCAGTCAACTCGGACCAGCTAATAAACATGGTTCAGAGTACGATCAGAACGAGCAGTACACACCAGTCAACTCGGACCAGCTAATAAACATGGTTCAGAGTACGATCAGAACGAGCAGTACACACCAGTCAACTCGGACCAGCTAATAAACATGGTTCAGAGTACGATCAGAACGAGCAGTACACACCAGTCAACTCGGACCAGCTAATAAACATGGTTCAGAGTACGATCAGAACGAGCAGTACACACCAGTCAACTCGGACCAGCTAATAAACATGGTTCAGAGTACGATCAGAACGAGCAGTACACACCAGTCAACTCGGACCAGCTAATAAACATGGTTCAGAGTACGACCAGAACGAGCAGTACACACCAGTCAACTCGGACCAGCTAATAAACATGGTTCAGAGTACGATCAGAACGAGCAGTACACACCAGTCAACTCGGACCAGCTAATAAACATGGTTCAGAGTACGATCAGAACGAGCAGTACACACCAGTCAACTCAGACCAGCTAATAAACATGGTTCAGAGTACGATCAGAACGAGCAGTACACACCAGTCAACTCGGACCAGCTAATAAACATGGTTCAGAGTACGACCACAACGAGCAGTACACACCAGTCAACTCGGACCAGCTAATAAACATGGTTCACAGCTCCTATGTCCTTTTCTTCAGAGAAGCCTGGCGCTTTTTAAAAAAAACCTTACACAAGAAGGGTGAACACCCTTCAAATATAGCTAGTTAGGTTAGTATAATTCTTCCACTACCCTTGTATTCCTTTAAATCCAAGGGAAGGGGAATTCTTTTTCTTTGGGCAAGTTGATTTTTTTGGTCTACGTTTAGGAACTTGAGTAATAGGTACAGCCTAGACAGATAATTAAGTAACAACAATCATACCGCACGAATACTAAACACATCACGATCACACAGTATGCATTGACTAATTGACTAATGCATCCGAACTACCTTTAATGGCCCAGCACCACTGCAAGTTCCATGGGGAGCAACACAAAACTAGCTCCCTAATACGCACATGCACTCGCACTCAGAGGGAGTTGTACCAAACAGAATACCGGCTCACTCTATACCCAGTCCTCAAAGCTACCTTTCAGTGAACGAAGTCAAATCAACCAATTAGCTCCATTTAAAATTTTGATGAACCATTCTAAATTATACGTCAAAATTACCTTCAAGAAAGTACGCAAGATTTTCTATTTGGCTTTAATCCTACGGGACATTTGTAAATTTAGTAGTACTAAAACCAACCCTATCCCGCTACTAACCCTGGTCGGGCTGCTTCTGCTCCCTTACACATACCAGCGCGGGCGAACCCCTCTCCCACCCCCACCCAAACATTTTCCTGTCCTGGACGGAGGAGCCGTTGAAAGTCGACACCTGCGCCCATGACAGGCGTGTGCTACAACAGCTTGTCATGTATGTGTACGTTAAAACCTATGACCTGACCTAACCCGACTTGACCTGACCTAATCGAAAAAGGTAGCTCCTGGAGTTGTGGCAGCGGGTTTCTCTTCTCATTATCCGAGTGGTTCTTTACCGTAAGTTTGACGCCATATAACCATAGATAAACAGTTCTTTCTTTCCTTTGTCGACAGTACCAATCAGTATACTCTACCACGTGCGTACCAACTAAATAAATGATTCTCAAGTATAATTTTAATTTTATCCTACCCTCTCCACATTTGCTCTCTCTCTCTCTCTCTCTCTCTCTCTCTCTCTCTCTCTCTCTCTCTCTCTCTATCTAAATATCGACCTTTCTCTCTTTGCCTGTCTGTCCGTGTCTCTCTCTCTCTCTCTCTCTCTCTCTCTCTCTCTCTCTCTCTCTCTCTCTCTCTCTCTCTCTATATATATATATATATATATATATATATATACACATATATCTATATCTATCTCTCTCGAATTATGTGCAACCACAATATTCCTAATGTCTTCAGAAATGTAAGACAGTGTATCGATAATATCGATATGACCGATTGACACGCGCCTATTTTTCAGTTTCTTTGGCTGTCCAACTCGTCATCCCAGTCCATCTATATCATTCTTCCAGAAATAATCCTACAGATGGTTTTCAAAATATTTACATAATTATAGAAAAAAATAAATTAAACAAACTAGATTTTTCTATGTTGTGTTCATAATTTATTGAAATAAATTAGACATATTATGTACATGAAACATTCGTCAACTGCATTAACTTAATGATATACTTAATGATTAAAGGGACACACCCTAGTTACAGTTATTTGTTAACCATTACGGCGTTGTTTTTCGCTATTAAACCCCATTTTTCACAAATAAAATTGCACTTTACTTACATTTTATTATTTAGAATACACATTTCCATTCACCTGAAGTGCTTTTTGGTAATCCTGATGTTTGTAAAACCACGAAATGTATTTTTTGCATTTTTTCACAAGACGTGTTGTCGAGAAAAAACCTTTAAGCAAGCGAGGTTCAATCTATTTTTAGAGGGGATATTTCCATTTCAATGTCACAGACGTTGGTATATCACGTGACCGTTATCATTTTGGTTCGATTTGTTTTCTCGTGCACGGTTCGCGCAATCAACATCCGATTTGTTGTTGTTCATTTGTGAGATTTTTCTTCACAGTTCGTGAACATTTTCAGTAACAATAAAGTTCAGACAAGTAAATGTCTCAATACAAAACGTTACAAACCCTTAAAAACAATAATTTTGCTAAGTCTTACGATATCTGGAGAGGGGATACAACCAGGACAGAACTGTTGGAACATGTCCAGGAGAGGTGAAACGAACGCACCCCAAGTCTGTGAAATTTGTCGTGACGTAGGCATTGTTGTGCTTCGAGCGAGATCTACCGGTGACATCAGAATACTAACTTTCAAAATTATTTCAAGCAATTGGGACATGGGGATTCCCATGGTATTTATCGATATAAAACCTGTTTTTTCACTCCATTTGATAAAAACGTGATCTAAGTTTGTTACAGGTTTGTAGATTAACCAAATTATAATTTATTTTCGCTAGATGGAACTAGGGTGTGCGGCTTTAAGTATTAAACATATGCAGTGACATTTTGTATCATTGTTACAGAGTTTGTGATTGGTCACTGGAAACAACGCGTGGTCCTGTACATCAACACAATGCGATTTAAAGGCGGGATTACACAAATTAATTACTTGAAATATCCACTGAGTGTAACATATCTACGTTCCTCTTTAACATACATTTGATACTATAAGCCGTTTATAAAACGTTTTAGATGTTTAACTAGGTTTTTTTTAAATTTGATTTAATGCTCTGAAGCCATAATTTAGTTACTTATTAAAATATCAAAAAGTAAGTACTATGTAGTTGGTTAATAAAAAGGTACGCTTTGACACAATTACAACCCTGTCAAATAAGAAAAAAAGGCTAATTAAAATACATATGCCGTGGACAAAGTCATGCAGTTAATGTCAAAGAAAGGAATTTGTCATTATTACAAAAAAAAAATTTTTAATTTTTTTAAATTAATTACCACGGTTGCAATCAACCACATAGATTGTTATATATATAGATACATACATACATACATACATACATACACACACACACACATATATATATATATATATATATATATATATATATATATATATATATATATACACACACACACACACACACACACACACATACATATATATAAATACATTAACATATGAAAATATATTTGGTGAAATATTTTTCATATAATGGGTACTGATAGGCCTACAATTAGGTTAAAGGTTTGGACCCCGTTTTAGGGAGCGATCTCAGTGCTAAGATCACCTTAAATACCAAACTACCATATTTTACTTAAGGCGATTTTAGCGCTAAGATCACTTTATGAAACGAGCTTAAAAACATGAAATATCTTCTTCTTTTTTATCATCCACGAAACAATAAAAATTACACAGATGGAAAACGGCCCATAGAACTGGAATATACGACATTCGAAGGGGGATATATTATAATAGTAAAGATCCGGAAGTGTTCGGTTTGATGCCGAAATTAACCGGTAATTTATTGATCCATAGGACCATTCCACACACTACTGTAAATATCAGAAATGTTTATCACAAACAAGATTCTTTATTTTGTACACATCCGTTTGTATCTTTATCATCTTATTACAATTATGTACAATATTACAGAAATGTTTTTTGTTTTCCTTTTTACGACTGCTACTTCAGTGTTTTGAAGTGAAAGGTGTCACGTGTTTCGTAGTTTTCAATATATCCAATGTACTGAATATTCTCTCCACAGTAATACAGCATTAAATAGCGTCTGATTCATGGGAGGATCCACAACCCTATGAAAACGTTCTTTAGATCGGTCTGGTGCAGAGATGCCATTTTAGTTGTTTTTTGTCATTCAGATTCCAATACAAATGTTAAAACTCAAATGAATCGAAGGCAGCCATTAAATTTTGTGTATTTGTTTTTTTTAAGTCCAGTGGATAATGTGCCATCCAATATCACAATATCACACCAACACATTTTGTGAAAAAGTCTGGATGCATGGGGAATATACGATGAATCAACTGAAACAAAGGTGGATATTTTAACTCAAATCCAACACATGATTCAAGTAGGATATGTAACAAATGGCAAGGCGGAGTATTTCTATTTTCGACAGTTTTTTATCTGGAGGCAAAGTGGGCAACAGTTTCCTCAGTTCGGCAAAGGCAATGTTGAAGGCTTCGACGCGAATTCTCTCCCTTGTCGCATGCGCAGTGCGGTACTTCTGTGTAGCTCTCCTACGCCTGCGTCTCTCCTCTCGGGTGAGAGTTGCGTTCTCTTGGTTGGCAAGGCGACGGCTGTGACACACCAACACGTCATCTCGGCAGTCTTCGCTCATCTCACGTTCGTCAGAGTCCGTGAGGCCATTTTCCAGACTCGTGAAGGTCGGGTCGTCTGACGTCACATCCACGTGCATCTTACCTTCTTCCGGTTCTTCGGAGGGTAACCTGAAGAAAAAATAAATAAAATGCAAAGTTTGAAAAAAAGAGTAATGAATATTATTTTAAAAACAACGAGAAACAAAGACACAAAACCAAACTCCCATGATAAAATCACATATAAACAAACATACAGAAAGGACTTTGAAGCTCGCTCCAGTTAACTTTACGGCGCATATCTGAGATAAAATGTGTTATGGAGCGTTAAATCCTTACTGACAAATAGGACGTTTTTTTCCTATTCAAGCGCTTCCTTACTGACAAATAGGACGTTTTTTTCCTATTCAAGCGCTTCTCCTCAATTGGTATAACAAACTTGAACGATGGTGATGGAAAATTGTACAGGCTTTCCTTTAAGACCACGATGTCTGAAATATCAAGTGTTTGACATCCAATATCCGATGATTAATAAATCGATGTGCTCTAGTGGTGTTATTAGAGAACACAAACTTTATTTTTATTATTTTTAAATGCCTTCCACCCACATCAACACATCAAAAAAACACAAAAACCCCCAACTCTGAGGAGCGATGGTTTAAATTATTAACATGGCAGCATTGCTCTACACAGCATGGCAGCATGAAACATGGCAGCATGAAACATGGCAGCATGGCGAAACAGGGTGGACGGGGAGCTTTAGCTCCCATACACAATAATTCTAAATCCAAAAAATAGTATCACCATCATATTTTTGTCATAATTAATTTTAGTTATAGAATGCAAAACTTGCAATGTAGAACATATTATAGTTTCAAAACAGTTATCTGGGAGCATACCACCAACCACTCTAAAATTGATTAAGCGCGCTACCGTGTGTGTGTGCGTGCGTGCGTGCATGCGTACATGTGCATGTGAGTATGTGTGTGTATGTGTATGTGATTGTGTGTGTTTGTGTGTCTCTATGTGTGTCTCTCTCTGTGTGTCTGTGTACGTGCGTGTGTGCGTATGTGTGTAAGTGTTTTTGTGTCTGTGTGTGTGTGCATGTGTCTATGTGTGTGCATGCGTAGGTATGTATATGCATGCGTGTGGGTGTCAAACCAGTTCATCAAAAACATTGGCCCGCTTGAAGAAAGCAAAGGGTCAAGATAATATGTGCATGTTTTACTTTTCTGATGTTAAGTTTTAGCGATTAGGTAAGTTTTATTGATTGGGTAAGTTTTAGCGATTAGGTAAGTTTTATTGATTGGGTAAGTTTTAGCGATTAGCTACATTTTTCACAAACTGCAAGTCCTAGATCAATGAAATTTGGTTTTTAGTTTCATCTATGAAAAATCATCTCAGTGCATGTTAAACAAAAATTAAAATTTATTAAAAACAAAATTGTTTAATTCTTAAATATATTATTATATTATTTTTAAAACTAGATTAGTCCTCAATGTAACTTCAGAATTTTTTTTTTATTATTCACAGAATTAGTTTATAGTAGATGAAACATAATTCCGCGGAATTCTTGTTAAAAACAAAGTCCTACACAGTAACTTGAAATTAATACACTGCAAAATTATCGATTTTTGTTATTATTAATATTCATGATATCTGCGACTGGGAAGCAGGTGCGAAAGCAATTAATTAACGGTGACATTTCAATACGTATTAAGATCCATGATTGAAAAGGCTAGAACGGGTCGTAATGAGCAGGGTTGGGGTTTTCTGGAAAGTACCTGCTAATATTCACCTCCCAATAATTTTATACGTACGAATTTTTGTCTTTATATATTTGGAGATAAAATGAAGTTTAAGCTATTAGCTATTACACACATTAGGATGACCAGAAACACATTGAATATACAGACACTAATATATTATAATCTATTTAAATATATATTAAATATATTTAATACATATTTATCATTTTAGTCGTTAAAAAAGATCCATTAGTCTGTTAATCGGAAACGCAAAACACCTCATAACAATCTATTTAAAGTAGACGCGGCTTTAAAGGAACTACTAGAATCTTAAGTTTGCTGCAATTTAAAAAGTTTTTCGCAAATATTTTTACATTATTGAAATGCTAATTTACTTACATGTTCCTGCTTAGAATACGAATATCTTTATAACCAATTAATTAATGCACCAATGCATTTCTGGTCTTCGTAATGTTTAGTAGTATCTCAGTACTGGCCTTTGTCTAAAGTAATTTCGTATGTACGATTTTATTATTTCTTCTAAAGGCCAAACAAAATTTTAAATAATTATGAATGAATGAATGAATGTTTAACGACACCCCAGCATTGAAATAATTAGGCCAAAGGACATTCCAAATGCATTTATGTGTATAATGCTTTATATTTAAAACATGGCATGCTAGGGTAAAACTATCAACTGTGACGATGGAGTTGGCCAATTTGATAGATGCGTTGTAACTCCTTTCCCCTCCCACACACACAGTCTCCAGACGCGTTCAGGATAACAACTAATCGGTCATAATAATAATAATAATAATAATAATTCTTTATGTTCAGAGGGTAAACACATTCAGTACAAGGTGACTGGTCTCCCATAATATTATGGGGAGAATCGAGCGTTCAGACTAGCAACTGGACAGTAGTAGAAGTCGTGAGATCGGGGTGTTGGCTAACTGCATCGTGACAGTTGGTATTTTGAGCATAGTACTAAAGTGAGATAGTGTTTTAATAAAAAGAGAAAAAAGCAAGACATGTGTTTATTTTGTTGGGGTAAACAAATGGAAGTTTTGCTGTGACTGAAAACTCCGGATAGTCTCTTTAATGAAACAAGGAAAACCATGTGTTCTGGTATGTTGCCAGTTTTTCCTACAAAACAGAACTTAAACCCAGGAGGCGTCAGGCATTACACGAATTACAACTAATAAGGTACGCTTGGTTTGAACTCAATACGTCCACATCTGGTACTGGTCAAAAATTGACAATGATAGAACAAAATAAAAATCTCCTTTGGCACTTTAGACCAATAAAGCACGTACATGGCAATTTTACAGTGCGAAAGAAGCGAAAATTATAGCGAAGCGAAGATTCCCCAAAGAATACGGAAGCTGGCATTTCAACGGTAACACCTCGCTTTGTCGTTCCCTTGGGACCCATTTCTGGCAATGTCGTAATTTGTTCTCGCCGGTGTCCGCTTGATCATTTTACGTGCGACTCCAGCTACCAGTGAAGGAATGTAAAATCGCATTAACCGCTTGTAAAGATACGAAACTTTCGTAATTGATAACGGCTCGCTGGAGGACACTTGGAGCAATTTTATTGGGTCTCGTTCACACGCTAGCGTGCCAAATTCGTGTTGCGTGGGTCACGACCTCTACGACTAACCCTTTTCCGTAACGCGCAACGTCCTCAATTATCGACACATAAATCTCTTTGAGCGCCTTCTGTGCCCCTAATCCAATGTTTCCGTATTGCTAATTGGATGTTTAAGCAGACGTCGTCATAGAACAAAATTATCGCCAAGGAAACTTAGGTTTATTGGTCACGTGTTTCGTTTTATTATCACCTGATTAATTTGTGAGTCACGTGCTTCACTTAAACGTCACGTGATCTTTAATGTTAGTTGACACGCAAACACAGGTAGGCCAACAGCAAAATTATATAACTAGGAGAGTTGTTACTCGTGTGTTTCCTTTGTTCAACACGTGATTCGTGTACGAGTCACGTGGTTCGCTTAAATGATTGAATGAATGGATGAATGTTTAACGACACTCCAGCACACACAACAGAAAAGGAAAAACAAAGAAGAGAAAACAACCCATCGATTAATGGGTGCCAAACTACGTTATAAGATGATCAACACCAATGTAAAGATCCAAAATTATTAATAAAAATAGTGTATGTCTCTACATTAAAGGGACATTCCTGAGTTTGCTGCATTGTAAGATGTTTTCGACTAATAAAATATTTCTACGATTAAACTTACATATTAAATATATTTTCTTGTTTACTATATCAGTGTCTGTATATTCAATGTGTTTCTGGTCGTCTTAATATTTGTTTGAAGCCCAAACCAGATTTTGTCTTCAAATAATTTCGTAAGTACGAACAAATTATATTTTAGGAAATAAAATGAAATTTAACCTAATACAAATATTAGAATGATCAGAATTGATTGATTGAATGTTTGTTTAACGACACCCCAGCACAAAAATACATATCGGCTATTGGGTGTCACAAGAATGATCAGAAACACGTTTAATATACAGCCACTAATATTTTATGCAGAAAAATATATTTGATATGTAATTACAATCGTTAAAAAGTCTCTGTTAGTCGATAACATCTTAAAAAGTGCAGCAAACTCAGGAATGTCCCTTTAATGAAAGGGTCACATTTGTGAAAGACACAATCAAACATATTAACATATTAACATTAATTATCAAAAAAAAAAAAAAAAAAAAAAAATTCAGAAAGATAAAAAGAAACACTGTGGTGAGATCATGGACACAGTGTATGGAGGTAAAAAAAGAAAACCCACCTCCACTAAATTGTACAAAACGAAAAACATATTTGAAAATATTATCACAGATGCTGGTAGAACTTTTAAAAAAATGTCCAAGAGATACTGAATATGTGCTGTATTCACTGTTCTCATTTCATTTCAACTTATTTTCGTGCTCATATCCAATTAAGGTTCAAGCACGCTGTCCTGGGCACACACTTCAGCTATCTGGGCTGTCTGTCCAGGGCAGTGCGTTAGTCGTTAGTAGATAGTGGTCAGTGAGAGAGAAGAGCGTGTAGTGGTCTTACACCTACCAATTAAATCATCAAAACTCGCTCTGGGTGGAGCCTGTACCGGGCTGCGAACCCTGTACCTACCAGCCTTATGTCCGATGGTTTAACTACGACACCATCGAGGCTGGTCACTATTCTCAAAGAAATCCATGAGGATGTTTACACCCCTGCACCACGATGAGGAACAGTACGATTACACGTGTCAATTAACAGGCACGTAAGATCGTGCAACTATGCCCGTACTTGCTAATTGCTAACTACTAACCATAGGCTCATCTGCTGGATAGACACCCAGGCGCCGGTCCAAAGGGAGGGTGGTTGGGGTGCCCCGAAATGTACAGTGTTTAGCAGATAAATACAATGAATCAGGGTGAACTTGGCAGAAAAATTATATCGCGACAAAGAACACCTTTAAGAAAACTGCTCAGTTCACCCAAACCTAAGTTCAGCCAGCAAACGTTTCACTAACGTTCGCGAACTATTTAATTAGTTCCCAACGTGGCCATTTGGTTTACTGTGAAGCGCATAAACAAGTCTAGCGGACGTTTATCCGCTCGGTCTGACTGAACGCAGCACTGATGTCGGGTAGAATCGTTTAAGTTTGAAAAATAACCTATTTAGGACTCAACAGTCATAATTAGAGTGAACAAAAAGAAGAAGAAGAAGAAAAGAAGAAGAAATTAGGGTCTGGGATCTGTCATAGTCGGCAGAGCACTCATCTGCAGTGCTTTAGTCAAAGAATCAACTCGACCCATTCTCCTGTTAATTGTTTTCCCACCCAACCAGTATACAATGATTGCTATATCAAAGGCCGTGATATCTACTATCCTGTCTATGTGGAAAGTGCATACAAAAGGTATCTTTCTGCTAATGGTAAAACGATAGCGGGTTTCCTCTGATGACTGCGTGTCAGAACTACTAAGTGTTTGGCATCCAATAACCGATGATTAATTAATCAATGTGATCTAGTGATGTCGTTAAACAAAACATACTTACCTCTAAGACTGTATGTCAGAACTACTAAATGTTTGACATCCAATAACCGATGATTACTAAATCAATGTGCTCTAGTGATGTCGTTAAAGAAAACATACTTTCCTCTAAGACTGTATATCAGAATTAATAAATGTTTGACACCCAATAACCGATGATTACTAAACCAATGTGCTCTAGTGGTGTTGTTAAACAAAACAAACTTTAACTTTTAACTTTCCTCCCAGGACAATGCCCATACAAAAATAAACTAACATCAATGAACGACTCGGTCAAAACGAAAAACATTAGCACCCATTTTATGGATCCCCTTCCCATTTATATGTTTTTATGTAACTTTTTTATTCGGCTCATCTTCAGATTAGTAAATTCCTTAATAACTGGCTCACAACAGATCGCACTTTTAAAAAATGAAAATGTAAAATATTTCTTAAACTGATTGTTTGCCAGATGTCAGACTTCCATTTACTAATGGCTTGTGTCCCTGTCGAGGATCAAAATCGAATGTCGGCTATAAAAGAGCTCTTTTATAGGGAGGTAACTTCGACAATGTAGACGGCCGTCTATACGGATGACACCATATGGTCAGCTATTTAATTTCCTGGGGACGTAACGGTAATACGTCGTGCACGAGTAATACAAGTAATGCGTGTTTTCTCCTGATCGGCAAAAGTGGCTGTTAGTTTGTTAGTATTCGTTGACCTTTCGCGTGAAGCTTATAATATATACAGCTGTGCGATTATTGTTTTATTATTATTATTATTATTATTATTATTATTATTTTAATTTAGAGGTTTCATCGACGTCGTCGGCATCATCACCGCCACTACCATCATCATCACAATCACAATCATCACCATCATCATCACAACCATCATTATCATCATCACCATCATCATCATCATCATCATCAATATCATCATCATTTTAAATCTTGTTGCTTTAAAAATTGTTATTATTATCTCACTGCTCATTTTTCATTCTCTCTTTTGAATTTCTCGCTCCAGCCAGTGCACCACGACTGGTATATCAAAGGCCGTTGGGTGTGCTATCCTGTCTGTGGGATGGTGCATACAAAAGATCCCTTGCTGCTAATCGAAACGAGTAGCCCATGAAGTGGCGACAGCGGCTTTCATCTCTCAATATCTGTGTGGTCCTTAACCATATTATGTCCGATGCCATATAACCGTAAATAAAATGTGTTGAGTGCGTCGTTAAATAAAACATTTCCTTCCTTCCTTCTCTCTTTTGACTTAGATGGCATTTCTTCTTTACCTTAGTCATTACTTTATTTTATTTTAATTGTTTTATTTGTATATTTTTATCTCTCTTTTTTAAAGGGACCGTCCTGAGTTTACTGTCAAACGTTGCCGACTAACAGATGTTTTGATGACTACAATGACATATTAAATATATTTGTCTGAATCACTATATCACTGGCTGTATATTATTAAATGTGTTTCAGGCCTGATGCTTATAAAACATTTAGAGTCTATACTCGAGACTCTAATAGAGTCTAAGACACTAATGTCATGACAACGCCATACAAATTGTATGCGTATGACGTCATTAGAGATTGTTTTATAAACACGGGCCCTGATCGTCCTAGTGTTTATACTAGGTCAAACTTCACTTTATATCCTAATATATATATATATATATATTCGTAGGCCTACGTATGAAATTACTGGGAGACCAAATCCAGTTTGAACTATTTACAAACAATAGGACAACTAGAAACACATTAAATACAGAGAAACCGATATTCTAAACAAGAAACTGTATTCAGTATGTAATTTGATCTATGTGGTCCTTAACCATATATGTCTGACTCCATGTGTGTGTGTGTGTGTGTGTGTGTGTGTGTGTGTGTGTGTGTGTATGTATGTGTGTGTGTGTATATATATATATATATATATATATATATATATATATATATATATCTCTCATGTTTACTGTGTATATATATATATATCTGTGTGTGTGTGTGTGTGTATGTGAGTGTGTGTATATATGTGTGTATGTGTGTGTGTGTGTGTGTATAAGTATGCGTGTACATGCATGAATATAAGTATATATTATGTATTCAATAGGGCAAATCACTCTCCACCATTATTCTGTACAGTATTTATTTATTTTATGTTTATGTTTGTATTATGCCGATAAGTTGTAAAAACTTAAAACAATAAAGAATTTGAAAATATAACTGTAGATAAAATGTGTTGTGCGTTGTTAAATAAACCATTTCTTTCTTCTTTTTTTTTTTTTTTTTTAGTATGTAAGTTTAATCGTTGCAAGATTTGTATTAGTCGGAAACATCTTACAATATCTGCAAACTGAGGACCGTCTTTTTAACAATGTTTTAAATTAAGTAAGCATTATTGATTCATTTTTACTTTAATTGTAACAGAATGGGGGTGGGTGCGGGGGCGTGTTCATTATCCGTCCCTTAGCACCTCGAACAAACCTTCTATCAGTGATTCGATGGCCTCATTTCAGTAATTATAAAATGTGAATTAATACTGAACTCATATAATTGCCAGTCAGTACCGTACTACAAACAGACAAAAAATTCTTTGTAATTTGCGAGATCGTTTTACAAACATAACTACGTGTATTACGGGCAGAAAGAAGTTCATAATTACGCTTATACCTTAAAAATTAGAATAACATCAGTCATATTTTAACAAAACATATCTCTCTCACATAAACAACAGAACAACCAGCGTGAATTATGAAAACCAGCGAAACGCACTATAATTTTCTTTTTCTTTTTTTAAAATGCCCTAATTAGGTATAAACAACCTATAACAATGATATCAAAGGTGGTTGGAACAGGTGCGCGCAAGGTGGAGCTTTTTAAAATAGACCTCTTCGTCAAGTAACTAGTTTATCATGTCTTTGACCCCCACAGTGTGGGCAGACGTCAATTTCGCGGTTGACTTGACAACTACACAAATACGGTATGCAGTTCACTGCAAACCACGCCCACCTCAGCAGGGTGTGGCTTCAGGCGTCCATAGGCGGAAAATATGATTATTGAATTTTCATGGTAAACCGCTGGCTAGTGTTTATATTAGTTGACACAAGGATATGTTTTTTTGTAAACTAAATGTAAAAAAGAAAATCTGTCAAAGTTGGTTGTATATAATAATTATTGCCATTATTCTGTTAGTTGTTCTTTTCTTTTCTTTTCTTTTCTTTCCTTTTCATTTTATCCTTCTTTCAAATATCATTCCAAATTTTGTTTCTATTTTTCTTTAATCCATTGCTTTTCTTTATCTTTCTTTCATTCTGTTAATTTTTTAATCACTTGTGTTTTACTATTATGTTCTCTTTTTTTCTCTCTCTTTTTTTGGTCTCTTTAATACTGTTTATTCTTTCATTCTTTTTTTATCATGCCTTTTTTATTCATTCGTTTATTCGTTATGTTACTCTGTCGTTCATTCGGGGGTTTTGGGGTTTTTTTTAATCTACTTTAATTTTCTTTCTTTCTTTTGTTTTAGATTCATTCATTCATTGTTATTTCTTTTGTCCTCGTTTATTTCTCTAAATTTTCTTTGTAAAAACAATTTAAAACAAATATAAAATTGGCCAACTTCGTTGTTCCATAACAGGTAAAGTCTGTGTCCATAAAATAAAGTAGAAACCACACTCATGTAACTTGAACTTTTCCACACTTGAAAAGATCCCTTGCTGCTTATGGAAAACAACGTAATAGATTTATTTTAAGACTATATGTCAAAATTATAAAATGTTTCACACGCAGTAGCCGATGATTAAAATAATCAGTGTGCTATAGTGGTGTCGTTAAACAAAACGAACTTTAAACTTTTCATCTGTCGGAAAGGAAAATTTATTAGTCTTTTTTTATTATTATGTTTTTGAAATAAAAATGACATTCAATTTAAGCAACTGCATATTTAGATTATAAATTAATATCACGAACTCAAAATACTTCCTGAAATAACTCTTGAAATGCATAATGTGAAAAAAATACAGAAAAATTTATTAATTGTACTTTTATCTATATCCAGACTACCAAAAGATATTGTACTTTCAAGTGGTATAGGGGCATGTTAAAATAGTTCAAGTTCAAGTCGTTTCAGTAATAAAAAAAAACAAAAAAACAAAAAAACCCAACCAACCTGGGACCAAATTATCGAAAAACGGAGTCTAATGTTTTATTTTAAATAACAGACAAACACAGGCATTAAAGTAATTATTAGTATTTGAAGATAATGTCTGTATTGTAACTGGATATTTTAAAAGTTTAAGCCTCGGTAACATAAACTCTTTGCTCAACAAGAGTATGGAAAGAACGAAAATGTCGCAGAAGCCATGCATCCGTGGTTTGATTGTGGAATAGGCCGAAGAGTTCCCGTAATCAGCCGAGGTTCTCCGAATGCACTTCATTCATAAAAACTAAAGGAATTCTCTAGGGAAGAAGGCTATTTATTCTGCGTGCGCGAGCGCGGGACATGCAATCTGTCACATGATTTTAGAGTTATTCTCCTTGAAGAAATATGATTATGGATAATTTTAGATCAACGATCGATGGCTGCAGTGTTTCCCGAATTTTGATATAATTATCCGAACTGCAGATACAAGACCAAATGAAAACTATCTTTTCATCAAATTGATACATTTGAGGGCTCAATTATTATGCTGCCCAATGTCCCTACAAACATTAAGGCCTACCCCGCGGACATACATAACCGTTATTCAGTACATTCAAGATGGCCACGTATGTTTCTGCACACTGACCTCCGGTTTCTAAGCATCCGAGAGTAAGGGCAGTTCCAGCAACGATCACTTGGGGTGGGGTTGGGGGTGGGGTGCTTAGAGGCGCCATACTTATTGTTATACTCAGTGGGTCAGCCGCATTTTATCTCTATGAATATAGTTTAAATACAATGGTATTCTGTTGTTGGTAGGTATATTAAAACATGCTCACCACTATGTGATGATTTTGAACATTTACTGTACAGAATGGGCAGTGTGAACCAAATCAATCGACGGAGTTCCACAGCAAAGTTTTGCTCGATTTTGCATCTTGAAAGAGTTTAAAATATTTACATTCATGAATATTCATAATTTTCAGCCAAGTGAGTGGATTGAGGTAATGCTTCGTCGGCCACCTTTCTACAAACTGCTGCTGAAATGGCAATTTTGGGTTTAAGGACTGGAATAGAGTCCAAATATATATATTTTTGATTTTGGCTGCCCGCTCTATTTGTGACTATTTCATTTCATATTTAGGCCTGACGCAAACAATTTATTATTATTTTTTTTTTTTTAAATTACAATTATTAATTTAGTTATTATGCATTATTTTGGGGTTTTTCTCTTCTAATTCAAACTGTATATTTCACAGCCTTATTACCCCAACAACCCACCTGTCTTGGACACATCCACCGGGCAATCTCGGAGAACGTGCCCAAGACAGTCGTGCTTGAACCTTCAGTGGATGTAAGCACGAGTCAAATTGTTCATTGATTGATTGATTGATTGGTTGATTGATTGATTGATTGATTGATTGATTGATTCGTCAGCCATCAGTCCAGTACGCCGATGCTTAATATTTTAACATTTAAAAATGAATGTAATTTTAAATGCGTGAAACAGCTTAGAAGAGGGTACAAAGTGAGATGAATTATAAGGATATATTTCCCCAATATACATTAATTATACTTGTGAGTGTCACACTGTGCTGTTTTTACATTTATTGCTAATAATAAATAAATTCGGATTAATAGATCTAACACATAATTAATTAAAGGGGGAAAAAGGCCAGTTAGTTCTGAAAGTAGCATTTTGATGAATTTGTGATGAAATTTATTCGCCAAATTCGTTTTCTGTTAGTATGTATCAAATGACAGTTTTATTCCTCATCAAGCGCAATCTACTATATATTTTAAAATACATACTTGTTTTTGTTGCATTTTTCATTTCAAAGCAATGTACTAATAACTAAAAAAAATTAACTAAAAAGTGTGATGAACATTCGTTCTTTGGTTTACTTTTACAACATAAAATCTATTTTAAATTTACAAGAATTTTTCATTTTTAAATATTTTTCTTTTTCCATATACATGTAGGCCTAGCTTGGTTACAACCAAAATTTTCGTTGTCGGTTCATTTAAAATTTGCATACATTCACTTAATAGGTTTTGTTTTAATCAGAATGTTTAATGGTATGCAACCAGCTATGCCGTTACAATCCAATGGTTTAGTTTTGTTATGCAAATTATTTTTCCACAGACGTAAAATCCACAAAGTGGTTCCGTCAATATTTTCGTCTTTTTGTTTCAATCAAGGCAGAAATTAACTTAATTAACGAAGATAATTCTAGTATTCATTCATTGGATTTTAGCTAGTTTTATCTTCTTTGGATGTGACCAAGAAGGGAGGAAAATACGACGGAATACGGCTCGCGTAGCCTTCGTATTCACAAGGGAGTTCGCGACAAAACCGAGATAAAATGCAAAGTGACAATCCAATTAGAACTGATGTCCGCGCGATTCTGCGCGTGCAGTCATCATTGCGCGTGCATTATCGCGCCAGATGGCGGGGCTTTCTCATCACAGACGCAAATTCACCGAATTAGACTGGTTTTATGCTCAAATTGACTTTTATTTGAACAAATATTGAACGAAAGTCGGTGTACGGTGGACACAAATGCCTTCAGATACTGCAAACAACATGTCGCATTTCGGGTTTCTGTTTTCTATTAGGGCAGTTATAAACAAGTCATAAGCGTCATCGTAAATTACGAGAAAGAGTCATATGACAGTACAATGAGTCAGAGCGGTAACTTCACAAAATATATGACGTGAACGTATTACCAGACGCGGACCCAGGATCGTTTGCAGGGTGGTGGTGTGGGTGTGTGTGGGGGTGGGAGGGTTTACATGCAACTACTTAAAACTTAATATTAGCGGTGAATACAATTCAAAATAAATGAAAAAAAACCCGGGGGTTTTCGTCGTAAGCGGAGAATGAGTGGTGTCCAGATCCTCTCGCCCCCTTCTCCCGTATCCGCGCCGAATTACGTACATCACTGAATTTTTGTGACCATAGTCATAGTCACCATATAATATAAATTATAATAAAATAATTGCTATTAGTGATTGTAGGAATTTAATAAAACATATAATATTACACAATCTAAATATTGTAAATCATGGAATCTTTCCTAAAGTTATAACTCTTGTTTTTATGGTCATAGTTATTACATAACTTAAATTATATAAACAAATAATTGTTATAAATATAATATTACTAATAATCAAAGTACTACTTTTTACTATATTACGCAATTTAAAGATTGTAAATTATGAACGAAGGTCTACAACCACGTGTACTGCAACTGCCGGCGGCAATCGGCAATGCCGTGGAGATTGCCGCGGAGTTTTTAAATCTCCACGGCACTTCTTTTTTTGCTATAGACATATTCTTCTTTATTGATTGGCTCTAAAAGTTTAAAGTCTGAAACAATGCCACAGAACCACCAGGTATACAATAAAGTACGGGACCATCCCACTCACATGTGATCAATTCTAGAACAGCCCTAAGTCGTAAATAAGCTTACCTATGCGATGGGTGGTCAAACGCTCTCATTTTGTTACGTATGTTGGAATGTATCTGTACAGAATGTCTACTCTGTGTTTTGTAGAAAAGCGTCCGTTCATCTGTTTATAGACATGTCCTGAAACATACAAACTGTTTTATTCTCATTTGTAATATAAAGTTTGTTTTATTATTGATTAATTAATCATCGGCTATTGTATGTCAAACATTTGGTAATTCTGAGGAAACCCGCTACATTTTTTTTCTAATGTATCAAGGAGCCTTTTATATGTACTTTCACAGACAGGAAAGCACATACCACGGCCTTTGACCAGTTGTGGTGCACTGGTTGGAACGAGAAAACCCCAATGTTGAATGGATCCACCGAGGTGGTTGGATGATGCGACGCAAGCCCCTCAAGCAAACACTCATCCGACTGAGCTAAATGCAACCTCCATTTGTAATATATGCGTATATATTATATAAATCAGGGTTCTTTTATTGAACAGTCAGGGGTGCACGGTAATATGGTTTAAACAATATTTATTCCCAATTATAATGCTGGCTGGGGATTGGCTAACAGGCAAAATACCTTTATCAAGGCCTCTCTCTACAATTTGAAAATGTCATTCAGGTTTACACAAGATGACAGATCAGTGGTAAATTCCATGATTCCAAATCTTAAAGGCATATTCCCACGGGCAAGTTAACAAATCTGTTCACTACCCCAGGTCTACCAAGTATTACAAATAAAAGTAACATTGATTACTACTGAGATGGAAGAAAAGGTGGATTATTTCTACAGTCACGTGACAACCCACTATATGCCTTGAAGAGTGGGAAACAAAATCTAAAATCTAAATCATACATTTTAGATAATACTTGGTCAATAATTCTCCACTACCATTACCTAATACGCTAATGTACATGTGTATACTGAGTATTCAATAACTAAAAAACAAGTATATGTTTGTTCATGATACAATTAATGTGGTAAACAGACTGTCAAAACTGTTCTTCAGTATAACACGATAGAACAGTATGTGAGTGTACGATAGTGTTCGTATATTTTCTGAAGCTTGCGTTTCTCGATGGGAGACGTGGATCACAGGCCAAATAATAATACCTAAGAGCGTGTATTCATTTGCATTACGTGTATTATAGGTGTTTGTTTTTTGGTGGGTTTTTTCAGATCTAAATAAATAATAGTTGTTTGTTTTTTTGTTTAGTTTTCAAAACACAAAACAACAAAGAAAGAAAAGAAAAGAAAAAAGAAGTAAAAACAAAGAAAGAAACAAACAGACAGACAAAACAAAATTAACAATCAAATTATATTATGTAAATATAACGCAAACAGTCATATTAATGTATGTGTGTTTTATATGTTAACGTAATAAGATCAAGTAAAAATGTATGCTTTAACCTAAAGTAAATAGGACAGATTTGTAATTCTGTGTACGAAATTCGTGTGAAAAACTCCAAAACATTCTGTTAAATGTTCCTGCATGTAATCATTATTTACTCATAATTAATATATCTGCGCAAAATACCGTGTTTATGTTTTTTAAAAAAACACCCCGTAAACTGCAAAAAACATCAATAAAATAAGTTTGAAAATTTTAGATTTTAACAAATACATGTAAAATAGGCCTAACCTAATAATTATCGTCCTGAAGGTAAAAAACGTGTTTTTATGCTTCTATCAACATCCAAACGATCAGAATACATCGGATGCAACTTAATTGAAAGCAAGAAACTAAAAATATGACACCCGATAGTGAGAACATCATTTTTAATTTTTCATAACACATTATGTGGCGACCATCCAATGAAAAAAAGCTCAGTTGAAATTGATTCAAATATCCTCTCTCTCTCTCTCTCTCTCTCTCTCTCTCTCTCTCTCTCTCTCTCTCTCTCTCTCTCTCTCTCTCTCTCTCTCTCTCTCTCTCTCTCTGAGGATATTCACGTAAGAAATATAATATTACATCTGTGTCCGATAGAGAGGTTTTAAAACAACTCGTTGTAAGATAAATGGGATCTAACAGCCACTTATTTAGTATTCTTTGTTTAAAGCCATACAAATCGCGATTAGCCAGACAATCTGTACACCCGTGACAGGAAGACGCACCTTTTAACTGGTTTTAGACTGGTTTTCGTCTGGGAGAAGACAAACGGTGAGTAACATTCTATTGACCCGTGTTTCGTCTTTCAACATTATTTGATTTCTTTCGATTTTTCGGCCTAATTTGAGCCGTTCCTTGGTTTGTCGACGGATCTGTGTTGTTGGCAAAATCTCGCAGAGTATTTCCTCAATATTACCCAGGATGCGATTGAAATTGGTATTAGTATTTTCCGGTAATGTGTTGGAACAGAACATAACCTGATTATTTTGGAGGTCACAGGTCGATATCGTGTCACCGTCATGGTAACAGTACAGATTTTTACTATAGTTTGCAACACCAAAATCGACACACGACAACACTGAGATTGAATTGAACAATTCGCGTCAAAACAAAATACAACGCCTTCTATATATATCATGATATATGATTACAGTGCGTTTTAAAAACGCATTCAACTCGCTTTCGCTCGTTGAGATACGTTTTAAAACAACCCATAAAATATTATATCATATATATCCTGAAAAAACCCCACGGTCAACTAATTTATTTCAGGAATTGTAATTAAATCAGAGGTGGCGGTAGGGAAAGATTCTACACCCAGAAGCGAAGCATTCAGGCTTAAGACGTTGTAAAAAATTTCTCCAGATTCGCGAGGAATACTCAGTAAGTAATAAGTAGACATGTGGTAACGTACGGAATATATGATTGGGTGATAACGGTTTCTTCGATGTATATCCTTAAATGTCCAAAGCGGAGTAACATATTAAGTTTCACTATGAGCATTGATATTTTAGTTTGCCGGAATCCAGACTTTTCAATTTTCAAGTTGACCAATAATACGTGATATTTTGCATTTGTGACAGATAAATTTTTGTTCACAAATAGTGGCATGTACACTGAAAAAGCGCCTTATACGGTGTCTGGGATTATGACCCTAACCCTCTGAAAAACTGTGACATACTAAATGTCATTGACCCTAACCCTTCTAAAAACTGTGACATACTAAATGTCATTGACCCTAAACCTCCGAAAAACTGTGACATACTAAATGTCATTGACTCTAACCCTCCGAAAAACTGTGACATACTAAATGTCATTGACCCTAACCCTCCGAAAAACTGTGACATACTAAATGTCATTGACCCTAACCCTCCAAAAAACTGTGACATACTAAATTTCATTGACCCTAACCCTCCTAAAAACTGTGACATACTAAATGTCATTGACTCTAACCCTCCTAAAAACAGTGACATACAACATTTTTGATTTACTCTAACCCTCCCAAAAACTGTGACATACTAAATGTCATTGACGGTAACCCTCCGAAAAACTGCGAGATACTAAATTTCATTGACGCTAACCCTCCCAAAAACTGTGACATACTAAATGTCATTGACCCTAACCCTCCAAAAAACTGTGACATACTAAATTTCATTGACCCTAACCCTCCTAAAAACTGTGACATACTAAATGTCATTGACTCTAACCCTCCTAAAAACAGTGACATACAACATTTTTGATTTACTCTAACCCTCCCAAAAACTGTGACATACTAAATGTCATTGACGGTAACCCTCCGAAAAACTGCGAGATACTAAATTTCATTGACGCTAACCCTCCCAAAAACTGTGACATACTAAATGTCATTGACTGTAACCCTCCGGAAAAGTGACATACAAAATTTTATTGACCCCAACCCTCCGGAAAACTGTGACATACTAAATTTCATTGACCCTAACCCTCCGGAAAACTGTGACATACTATATTTCATTGACCCTAACCCTCCGGAAAACTCTGACATACTAAATTTCATTGACCCTAATCCTCCGGAAACCTGTGATATACTAAATTCCATTGACGCTAACCCTCCGGAAAACTGTGACATACTAAATTCCATTGACGCTAACCCTCCGGAAAACTGTGACATACTAAATTCCATTGACGCTAACCCACCGAAATACTGTGACATACTAAATTCCATTTGATGCACTTTAACGCAGTTTTATAGACTCCTTGGAATCCGATGTTTAGAACTACATGTCAAAAGTAATGGTTGTTTTGTTTAACGCAGTTTTATAGACTCCTTGGAATCCGATGTTTAGAACTACATGTCAAAAGTAATGGTTGTTTTGTTTAACGCAGTTTTATAGACTCCTTGGAATCCGATGTTTAGAACTACATGTCAAAAGTAATGGTTGTTTTGTTTAACGCAGTTTTATAGACTCCTTGGAATCCGATGTTTAGAACTACATGTCAAAAGTAATGTTTGTTTTGTTTAACGCAGTTTTATAGACTCCTTGGAATCCGATGTTTAGAACTACATGTCAAAAGTAATGGTTGTTTTGTTTAACGAGACCGTAAGAGTACCATTGTTTAATTATTGGCAATTGAATATCAATGTGACTTGCAGTCACAGAAACCATATTCCCTTTAGCAGCGAGGGATCCTTGATGTGCATTTGCTCACAGACAAGGCAGCACATACCACGGGCATTGATATTTCAGTCGTGGAACACTAGTTGGAATGGGAAAAATATATCATACCGAGGTTATTCGATTCTTCGATCCAAATACCTCAGTAGAGTGCTCTGTCGACTAAACTATAGTCCGTCCCGTCCACCCCCACGTCCTCCCCCACGTCCACCCCCACGTCCACCCCCACGTCCTCCCCAATTTGTTTTGGTTAATAATTTCAATTTGGTTTCATGTAAGAAGAAAAGTAAAAGTGTTTTGTAAAAAAACATTTTTTTTTAAAACTATTTTTGAGGGCAATTTATAAAACAATCGGCTCAGAAATACATACATTGTAGTAAAATTCCATGGTATAAAAACAAAGCGTTCCCTATAGGAAGGATTATAGATCCCGACATGACTAAAGTTCGATTCGTGTATCCGCCCCTCCCGCCATGGAACCGTGGACTGGCGATGCCAGAACATGGATCCATGGTGGGCGTGCCTGAACCGTTCTGGATAGGGGCACGAGAAAATAGTTCCGATTCCGATTCCGTGTATCCGCTGAGGAGCTTGCATAGTGGTTATGTCATTAAGTCTGGTGGGTGCTGAGTTCGCACCCTAGCACCGGCGACATTACACTATGGACGGGTACGACTATTACATCGTCTAGTTTCCACTAATCATTAACTTCTGAGCCAGACAAACAGTCCAAATCGCTGAGACAGAAAAACAAAAATAAACTTGAAATCTAAACAGTTTTTCTTTCATAAAAAAAACCCCCAAATCGACGGACTAGTTTAAAAGCGAGCTAGGAAATTATCAGTTTTGTTTTTCATGGTGGCGCTATTGAAAATGTACCTTCAGGATCAGTTTGTTGGCGTAATAACGCATTTCTTTCATAACATTAAAATTGCGACAGTTTACAGCGAATTGCTAGATCAATTATATTTTTACAAGCTCGAACGACGTTTAAAATTGTTTACTCATAAATAACTGTTTGGCGAATTTCTTTGCTAAACGTTTTAAATATAGGTCTAGTTTTCTTAGCTTAGTTATTAGGGCCCCATTTTACGAAGCGATTTTAGCGCTAAAATCGGCTTAAGTGCATTAGGTAGCTAGGCACTTAAGGTGATTGTAGAACTAAGATCGCTTCGTAAAACGGAACCCAGTTGCAATTTTAGATTATGTTAAACCATTGTTATTACCGTTGTTTAGTAGTGGTAGTAGTACGAAAAATGAAACAGAATTTGTCACAACGGCAGTAGCAATATCCGATGTCGATCCCAGACGGCGTGGACGAAAAGTCGATCATTGCGACCAGTTTTGGACTAGATAGCAGGGTCAATTTTTCATCAGGGCTGTACCAAAATTGATCATAGGGGTGAGGTATGTGACACTATGTTATTAGTTTGTTCTCAGTGAGTCTGTCGTATCTTCTTCGCTAAGTATACTTGGTTACTATCTGTGCTGGAGTATCGTTTTTTGGGTGTGTTTTTTTTGTTACCCGTAACTGTCACGTTTTGATAATGCAGTAATTTATAATTGCGTAGTCACAAAATACTGGTATCATTTCTTATAAAGAAATAAGGAATACAAATTTTAAATAGTATTAATCAATTATTTTTTTATTTTTCAAAATATGACCGATCAGTTTTTTAAAAGAGACGTTATCAAAAATCGCAACAATTTATCTTACAATTTTTTGCTAGCTGAGGGCCAGCGTGCGGTATTTTCAATTTGCTTTCAACATTAATCATTAAGTTTATTCCCCAACACCCAGTTCAAAATTCACTCCGCATAATTAGTTAAAGGCACATTATATGGATTTAAAGATAGTCTTCGGAATTTTTTACATCTTACATCTTTCCAACTAAGTCTCGGGCACGGCGGAAGCAAGTAGATATTGAGGGGGGGGGGGGGGGGGGCGGGGGGGGCTGACTGCGGTCGAAGGCGCAAATCAAAGTTTGTAGAGGGTTCGGGGGTATGCTCCCCAGTAAAATTGTGATATTTAGATGTTCTACAAGTAAAATTGTCTCCCCCCTTTCTCCACCTTATCTGAGTGTTTTGACATCTAAAATTACATACTAAATACATTTTCTTGGTTAGAATATAAGTGTGCAAATTCAATGCATTTCTGATTGTTAGTAGAGGGCTCGCCTAATGTGCCAGAGGCGGATCTACGGGGGGGGGGGGGGGGGGGGGCCCGTCCCCCTAAATTTTACGATATTTATAATTTTATTATATATTAAAACATTTTACGATCCCCCTCCAAACCAACCCCCAAAGTTCCATTAGCATTCCACCGCATGTCACTGGGGCCCCCTGAATGGATTGTTGTGGATCTGCCACTGTGTGCTTAGGTCGCAGGATCGAATCCTCTCGGTGGACCCACTCTCTGAATTCCACACCACCTCTGTATTACACACCACGTTTGGGATGCACAACACCTCTGGCAAACTATGCAATATTATATTTTAACAATACAACAAAAGTAACACGTACAAAAATAAAGCATAATGCACCAGTCATGTAACACAGACGTTATTTATAAATTAGTTTTTCGTTCGTACGAAATTATTGGGAGGCGATATCCAGTTTGGGTTAATATATTTGGACGACCTAAAACAAATTGAATATTATATTGTAAAAAAACCTATGCAGTTTTAGTCGTTAACAAGATCCATGTAAGTATGAAACATACCGATGGGAAAATATGACGGAACACATTGTGATGTGGACAAAATAGTTCTGCGTGTGTATTTTGATCAAATAATCATGTTTTGTTTATGGAAAAGAAATCAACCTAGATTACCCTAGAAAATGGTTATTGAGTTAATATGTTTTTATTACACAAGAGACTAATGAAATCGACAGGAAAATAAATTACAGCGAATTTTATAGCCAGTTGAGAAGAATATTAAAACAAAGATGTTTTTTCATTGATCGCTAAAGGATACTTATAATGCGTAACAAACAGTAATGTTAAACAGAATCGTTATAGACAATATTACGCGTGTTCACAGTATACCTTATTACTTTCTGATTTTTTTTTTGATATAGGCAGTGGCGGATCCAGAAAATCCATTGGGGGGTGGGGGGGGGGGCAGTGACATGAGGCGGAATACCAAGGGAATTTTGGAGGAGGTTTGGAGGGGTTCGTAAATAAATGAAAATTAATATATAATAAAATTATAACTGTCGCAAAATTTAGGGGGGCGGGCCCCTGGGGACGCCTCTGATAGGCACGTAAATACAGTAACAGTATTACTTCACGGGTGTATGTTAAACAGAGTGTCCCGAGATCAGAAGTTCGAACGCTTGCGAACTGTTTGACTAGTGCTATCGGCTTTTTGTACCATACCGTATTCTAACGTTCGGTGCAAAAACCAGTCTAGCGAACATGATCGCTCTCTCTCCTAAATTCGCCATGTAGGATGGATCCCCTTCGGCGAACCCAGAAGATTTCTTCTCCTCTTGGTCATTGTCTCAAATGTTGTGGTATGTGACTTTCTGTCTGTGGAGAAACCTATAAAAATATCCTTCTTTGCGTTTTCTCTATTTTTTTGCCTTAAGGCGCACATTCCGTTTGTCCACAATCCGTCAGCGTATACGTAATCCGCAACGCATAATCCGAGGCAATCACTTTCTATGCAAATAGGTGGAGTAAATTCAATTTCTGACAGATGGAATCTGCGACTATGACACCAAAACAGCTATCTGTATTTTTTGCACAGTTCTTTACACTGTGTTTTACTTTAACTGTTGAATTTTTATACTGATGTTGTTCATAACATGTTTTGCATTTACCATAGTTTAACACCCAATAGCCGGTGTATTTTTCGTGCTAGGGTGTCGTTAAACATCTATTCTATACTATTACAAAACAGCTGTAGTTTTAAATGTGCTGAGGTGTTGATAAACACACATTCCTTTAATCCTTTCTTCGTAACCGTTACACGTCTTTACTGTCTCGTATATAACCTCATATGCCGTAGACTACGGCCTGGGGGTAAATAAAGTTCAGTTTAGTCAGTAAAGTATTTTCATTTGCGACAAATATTAGAAAGAAAGAAAGAAGTGTTTTATTTAACGACGCACTCAACACATTGTATTTACGGTTATATGGCGTCAGACATATGGTTAAGGACCACACAGATTTTGAGAGGAAACCCGCTGTCGCCACTACATGGGCTACTCTTCCGACTAGCAGCAAGGGATCTTTTATTTGCGCTTCCCACAGGCAGGATAGCACAAACCATGGCCTTTGTTGAACCAGTTATGGATCACTGGTCGGTGCAAGTGGTTTACACCTACCCATTGAGCCTTGCGGAGCACTCACTCAGGGTTTGGAGTCGGTATCTGGATTAAAAATTCCATGCCTCGACTGGGATCCGAACCCAGTACCTACCAGCCTGTAGACCGATTGCCTGCCACGACGCCACCGAGGCCGGTACAAATATTAGAATGACAAAAGTAAATAAAATAGCAGAAGTTAAAGCGACTGACCCTAGATTCCGAGTCGGTACGTACCGTTTCTATTTCTCATATATGTAATTAATTAAAGCGACTGACCCTAGATTCCGAGTCGGAACGTACCGTTTCTATTTCTCATATATGTAATTAATTTTGGCGGGATTTAGCACAGTCGGTAGATCGCTCGCCTGAGATTCTTGCGTCGTAGGATCGAATCACCTCAGTGGACCCATTTTTAGTTGGGTTTTTTCCCTTACCAACCAGTGCACCATGACTGATATTTCACAGACCATGGTGTGTGCTGTCAGGTCTGTGTGAAAGTGCATATGAAAGATCTCTCACTACTAATAGAAAAATGTAGCGGGTTTTCTCTCCAAGACTATATACCAAAGTTGAAAATGTAAGAAAGAAGTTGCAAGTAATGTAAAATATTGTAAACAAGGTGTAAAAGCCAAACATAGTTCACACTGCCTCAAAACTAAGGTTAGCGGATTTAACACTATTTATATAACCGTACGTACCATAGTCCTTTTCACAGTGGCAACATGCTTCAACAAGAACTTAGCATTAACCATGCAGAGATAAAAGTATCTTTCATTAAATCGTCAAATACGACATTAACGTTGAATTTGGCTAATATATTCCATTAATAAATCACCAAAACGCTCAGTGTTTCTGCCAAAAAGAATTTTTTTTGGTATGGCGCTATGGAAATGAATGCAATCACAGTCAACAGTGGGTATGGGGGCCTCCCCCAGAAAGAAAATGGGTTAAGTTTAGGGTTAGGGTTAAGAAAATCATACAGTAATGATAAGAGTAATTAATTTTGTCAAAAGGTTAACTTTAAAAAAAATTGCAAGAAATTTTGGGTTTGGCGCCATACCCATTTTACCCTCTGGCAGAAACTCTGACACTTATAAATGCATTATTAAAAGTTAATAATTATATTCCACTAAATTACTTTGGATAATTTAGGCGTCTATATCGTATTTTACATCTTATTTAAGTAACTAAGCAACCACTTATATTATACTTTCATAATATTATATACAAATAGATCTATACATATTGATAATATTATTTCTATAAAGTAAATATTATCAAAACTACATAAATACCTTTTAGGGTCCTGTAAATTCCTTATATAATGACGACCATAAAACTACCACACGCACCAATGTTTGTCCTAGTTCAGCTTTTTTCTCCCATTTCAATTAAATAGTCAACCCCTTTGCGACCATTGACACCTCTTATTGCGCTTTTGTTGTCTTTGACGGTGTTTGGCTTGTCCTCCTATTATCCATAAAGTGTCGTCTGTGGCACTCTCCGCTGACACTGGAAGAAAGTCCATCCTGGCCTTCCATTTATATGGAGAATCCCTCCCCAGCTTTCCGCGGTCCACTACGGGCGACCAGAACGTTTGGTAACTGTTCCGATTATTGTTCGTGTTAATTAGTATTCTGCGTTTTCTCATTGGCTGTTTTTCCGAGAGCCAATGACTTATTTAATTTGCGATCGATTTTCTCTAATCTGACGGAGACGAGCGGAGAAGTGTTCATCTGGGATCGTGCTTTCAATGGACATAATAGGGAGCTAATAAAACGCGGATCGCAGGCCAAGTCGACTTTCTGGAATAAGTAAATTAGCAAACAATGTTTATTGGAGTTAGCTTATAGAGGCCTATTTTAGAAGATTCTCAACCCCTTTGCCCCTTCATGCTTTAAAATAGCTAAAAAGTAAATAAATAATAAAACAAATATAAAAGAAGAGAAAAAAGACGTTTTCTCATGACTTTCTGAAATAAGTTAAATTAACAATGTTTATAAACGTTAACCTATAATCCAAATATTTTAAGGATTCTAATTCTTTGCGCTTTCACCCACAGCATTTTGAGCCCATCTCAGTTTTAAAATGAAAGGGATGTTTACTTAAAATTATAGAAATGTTTCTTTGACTTATGGAATAAGTAAATTAACAATGTTTTTTCAGTTAATATATATGTATAGACTTATTTTTAAGTATGCGCAGTCCGTTGCCGTTTTATCCACCGCATTTGGATCCCATCAGAGAAGTTTATTTAAAATGATGGAAAGGTTTCCTCTCAATATTCCAGGACAAATAAATTAACTTACGGTGGTTTCTTAGAGCTAATCTATAGACCTATTTTCTAGGATTCCCAAATCCTTTCCCTTTTTTTGACCACATCTTAGCTGTAAAATGACAAAAACGTTTATTTAAAATGATAAAAATATTCGCCCTCGATCATTTTTAATTAATAAATTGCCTCATGATGTTTTATTAGAGTTAATCTATAGGCCTAGTTTGGAGGATTCCCAAACCCTTTCCCTTTATAACCGCTGCATTTCAACCCCATCTGTTTTAAAACGACAGAAAAATTCATTTAAAATGATGCAATGTTTCCTCTTGACTTTGTGGAATAACTGACTTAACAAGCAGTGTTTATTTCAGTTAACCTTTAGGCCTATTGTGGAGAATTCACAGACAGACAGACAAACGGACAGACGGACAGACAGACAGATATTTTATTAACGTCTCACCCAATATATACACCATAAAATACATGAAAAACATTCTTAATAAACAATATAAGGGCCACTCATTGTGGAGTTATGAGAGACTGAAAAAAAGCACATTATCAACAGTGAAACATACAAGCAAATTATACGTAATATATATATATATATATATATACACAGTCAAACTTCGATAACTCGATCTTGAAGGGGACGAGGAAATAGTTCGATAGTTATATATATATATATATATATATATATATATATATATATATATATATATATATATATATATAAGAAACATTATTATTAAACAATATATAGGTCACTCATCATGGAGTTATGAGACTAAACTACATTTATATAATATTAAAACATTCAGATATATTATACGTAATAAAAATACAAAGTATCGACATTGAAAATAAATAGAGATATATTAAATACTAGTATATCAATCAGATAAAAAACATTTACGTCTTTTTAAAATACAGTAACATGTTTTGGCGTATAAAACAAACATACGAGAATCGCTGAAGAGCACATATAAAAATGTTCTTCTTCAGACAGCTGAAAAAAAAAAAATTAATTAAAAAACTCTAAAAACAGCGAGTATCTAAGGTCGTCACGTCATATAGAGTGCACTTCATCACAACGTGGAATTCATCTTCAATTAAAAGGTTTTTACACATAGGGCACGTTCGCTCCTCGAGTGGTAAACGTTCATATCTGCCGGTTTCTAATCTTAAAGCTGCAACACCACACCTGAGCATTTCTATGCAATCCTGGCAAGAGAGTTGAGACGTAAAATTAAGTAAAAGTATTCAAGTTTAAAAAGTTTATAGGTTCTAAGTTCGCCAGTATTCTCACGTATCCGAATTGACCACTCTGATGTATATTTGGTAGCGAGTACATTCATTAATACATTAACAATATCAGTATAGATAATACCAGGGTTATACCACTGATCATAACCACACACTTTTAAAATATCATATACATTAAAATTCCAGTTTTTACATCGTACTGAAGAACACTTTTCGCCCAGTTAAAGACCTTATTATTAAGCCTCTCAATATTGGTTTTAGTTAATCTACACCATTGTTATAACACAGCCTTCCTCCGTAACAGACAAACAGGCATCCGACCCATACCCCCCCCCCCCCACCCCAGTACTGCATCAGTAGAAGTGTTGGGGGTGGGATGTAGCTCAGTGGTACATCGGTCGCCTGATGCGTGATCGATCTAGGATCAATTCTCGTCGGTGGACCCATTGGGCTATTTCTCTTTACAGCCAGTTCTCCACAACTGGTGTATCAAAGGTCGTAGTATGTACTATCCTGTCTGTGGGGTGGTGCATATAAAAGATCCCTTGCTTCTAATAGAAACGAAGTGGCGACAGCGGGTTTCCTCCCTCAATATTTGTGTAGTCCTTAACCATATGTCCGACGACATATAACCGTAAATAAAATGTGTTGAGTGCGTCGTTAACTAAAACAATTCCTTCCTTTCCTTCGTTTCAGTAGGAGTGTACTTCCCAACCCCAAGAACGAATCGGCAAACGCCACCAACCGAACTTTGTCATTCGTCTCAGTTTTAAAATCAGGAACAAGTTCATTTAAAATGATGAAAAAATTCATTACACCGGGACGAATTATCCAGAAACTAAGGATTTCAAATTTAACGGTGAAAAATAATTTTGAATATGCAAAAAAAAAAAAAAATAATAATGTTGTGTTTCTTTTCTTGAGATTAATAACAAATTAATGGTAGTTTTTTTTATAATGACATCTTTAATGTTGGTATATAATATATTGTTTTATATATCAATATCAGTAACTGTAGTAAAAGCTATCTCTGAACATAGTTGATCGATTAACTGTTTTAAAGAAATTGTTCACTACCATTGCACTGGCGTAGGAAACGGGGGAGGGGCAAGGGGATATGTGGCCCCCCACTTTTCAGATATTTTGCTTTATATTTGCTTTATAATAGTGTAAAAGTGTGTAAATATAAGTGTGGCCCTTCCCCCCTCCCCCCCCCCCCCCCCCACACTTTTTGGCATCTTCCTACGCTCGTGCATTGTAATACATTTCCGACTGACAAAGCGTTTTCAGTAATTAAAAATAGATATTAAATATATTTTCTTGAATATCAGTTTCTATGCATGGATTTTACCTCCAAATAATGTCGTACTTTCGAACATATATGTATTAGGAATTAAAATGAAACTCGAGCTACTACCAACATTAGGACGACAAGAATCACCTTATGACATTGATACTGTAAACAAGAAACTATATTTAATATGTAAAGAATCATTAGTTAAAAGATGATGTAATAGCAGCAACGCGGGATACTCGATAAATACACCCATTTTATCGTAGCATTCATTCAATTCGCCCTTGCTGTTAATCGAAAAGAGTAGCCCATGAAGTGGCGACAGCGGGTTTCCTCTCTCAATATCTGTGTGATCCTTAATCATATGTCCGAAGCCATATAACCGTAAATAAAATGTGTTGAGTGCTCCGTTAAATAAATAATTTTCTTCCTTCATTCATTCAATTCGTGGTGGATAGTAATTTACTATGTTTTTTAAATAATTTTTTGTGTGAATTCATTCTTGGACATATTGCAATGTTTTATAGTCGAGCATAAATAGTAAAAGATTTTCTAACTGGTAAGGATAACAAACAAAACGTTTTGATTAAATAATGAACATGATATTATTGTTATTTTTATAGCTAGGTAAATAATATAAATCCTTTTGTGTTGCTGGCACCTCTCCTCTAAAGTAGCAAGTGGGCTTGCTAAAATAAAGGTTTTAAGTGCGTATTTTTATTTTTACCGACAGATTTCCCTGATGAAGCCTGAACAGGCGAAAATTTGAATTAAAGAGGGATATATGACTTTTAAAGGAGGCTTCTGACTTTTTATTTATATAAAAAAACCCCAATATATGTATTATAGACACAACATCCGAAAATGAAGAGACCATAGTTTGTAATTAACGAATTATAACAAAGTTAACTGATTTTAACTATTATAATATTTTGACCACATGTGAAGAAGTCTGCGATTGCGTTTCCACAAACATTTTCTTTGGTCACGTCGATCTGCGTCAGTCACCGACATATTCCAGATTGTATAGGAACCAGCATTTAGGGGAGAAAAACTCACCACCACCCCAAAAACAAAACAACCGGACTCCCCCCCCCCCCAAAAAAAAAAAAAAGCACACAAAAAAACCCCAACCCCACACAAACAAGAATTCTGCGGAATTAGATGTCTCGCCTACCATACACGTTTTTGGTGCACTGTGATGAACTAGGTGTAACTATAAACCAAGTTTCATTGACCTAGGAAATATAGTTTGTCAGAAACGGATCTAAACGCAAAACTTTAACGTTAAACTTTATATGGACTAACCAAGTTTTTTTGCCATAGTAACATTTTGCCGATTAACAGAGACTTTTTTGCGAACTTAATTACATATTATTTTTTTTTTCTTCTTCATAAAATACCAGTGACTGTATATTAAATGCGTTTGTCATCGTCTTAATGTTTGTACTAGGACACACTCCATTTTATTTCCTAATATACATTTAGTCAAACGTACAAAATCAAGTGTGGGCTACTTACAAACATTAGAACGATAAGAAACTAATTGAATATACAGACACTGTTTTTCTAACCAAGAATCTATATTCAGTATATAAATTTAGTCGTTATAATATTGTACTAGTCAGAAACATCTTACAAAGGCATCGAACTCTCTCTTTAACGTCAAATTTGATATTGTCGGAAAAGTAGGCTTTAATTAATACCTAGGCTATCAGGGTTTCTGCAAGAGGCGTAAACGGGTATGGCGCCATTTTATTTTTTAAAGTTAACCTTTTGACAAATTTAATGACTCTTATCATTACTGTATAATGTTTTTAACCCTAATCCTAAATCTAACCCATTTTCTTTCTGAGGGAGGCCTTCATACCCCCTGTCGATTCATCACACGTATTGTAAATATTCAATTCCATAGCGCCATACCCAAAAATTATTTTTGCCAAAAACCTTGGCTATATACATGAATAAATTAACGTTTAACGACACCCCAGCACAAAAATACATCGGCTGTTTATGTCACACAATGGTAAATAAAAAAATGAAAACATCAATACAAAAAATTCTAAAATCAAGTTTAAAAAACACAGTATAAAGAGCTGTGCAAAGGAATAAATATCACAGGTAAGTATGTTAAAATTTGAAATAAAAATCAGTATTTCGTAAAAACTTCAAAATAAATTCAGGGTAGACTTGAAATGATTCAATCACATTTTGTCTTCCAAATATATCTTCCCTTGTCGGTCCAAGATGATTACACTCCACCAGAATATGGTGAACCGTCAGTGTACACTGACAATGTTCACACTCAGGTGGAGGATCCTTCTTTATAACAAATGAATACGTCAAGTATGTATGGCCGATGCTAGCATGACACAGGACAATTTCACTCTTCCTGCTCTGCCTGTAGGAGGACTGCCAATTTCCCAGAACTGGCTTTACAGAATGAAGCTTATTCGTAACCGCACCGTTCTAATCATCTTGCCAAATCGAAAGTATATATTGGTTAATATCATGTTTGAGATAGTGTAAGGCACACCAACCCTGGAATGAGGCAAATCCAAAGCAGACTTGGCAGCAGAATCTGCCTTTTCATTACCTTGAAACCAGTATGGCTGGGAACCCAACAAATTACAATATATTTATTAGCAATAGATAAAAAGACACACCTTTGTATCAACATCCCAAATAAGGAATGGTGCAGCTTCATATTTTGTAAAGCTTGGAATGAATGAATGTTTAACGACACCCCAGCACGAAAAATACATCGGCTATTGGGTGTCAAACTATGGTAAAATGCAACAACAGTGTGATGATCATCATCAATATAAAAATTCAACAGTTAAATAAAAACACAGTGTAAAGGACTGTGTTGTAAAAGCTTGGAGACACGAACGTGAGTCTGTAAAAATAATATATTTGGATTCCACAGAATCCTTGATTTGTTCTAGGGCTTCAATGATTGCCCAGGATTTCGCAGTAAAAATAGATGCCGAATCCGACAATCTCATAGAAATTACGATGGAAAAACTAGCACAAGCCACAGAATTCTCATCCCTTGATTCATCTGTATAAACAGGAATGTAATCACGGTAGCTCTCTTGAATTTTCATGAAGTGCTGTTTATAAATAATTGGGTCTGTGTGATCCTTTTTCAGATGCACAAGATCAAACACAATTTCGGGTGCTTGGATACACCAGGGTGTCAGTATGAAATATGAAGGTGTTTCCATAATGTCTGTTAAATCAATGTTGACCCTGGCTATACTGTTTATCCTGAAATTAATGCGCCCCTAAATTTATGCGAGTGACGGTGGGCAGACTAAAATGCGACATGAAAATAATGCGAGTGACCTCCCTTTGAAATATTACTTTTATAACAATACACGTCTGTGTACCCGTCGGTTAAATCAGATTTACAGTTGTCTTCAACGAGATCAACTCACTAACATATCTGTGTACACATCAGTTAACCTGTTTAGTCCCTAGTGTTTTTGGTGAGATCAATTCAAAGAATATGTTTGCAATAATGTACGTTACGTGTATAGTTACCTAAATCTGGCTAAACATTAGCATACATGTACCATTACAAGTTTATCTTCCTTATCTGTGAATGGCAATTTCAACGTCACATTGAAAGAACAATTCACATAGCGGTATGCTGACAAAGTTTCAGAAAATTTGAACAGTAAAAACGAACAAATGGTCGACCTCAGGATTAGCGTGCTCAAACCCATTCACGCGCGATGGATCGTTTTGGCTTTTGACAGGGTGGCTAAAGACCCTGCAATCGTCACACGTGGCTGGCATCTTGCTGGACTATTAGACAATTAGTCTGTCTCGCCTACGATGAATTGTTTTCCAGTTTTAATTTTAATCTTTGGTGGGTTTCTTTTAATAACGTTGGACACATAGACAAAATATAAAAATAAATGCGTCACATTATTAATGCGAATAACACGAATTCGCATTTTTCGCATCAATATTATGATCGCATTAATTTCAGGATCTATAGTATATATCGCCTCTTTACGCGAGAGAGAAAAAAAGAAGAAAAAAGAAGAAAAGAAAGAAGAATAAAAAATTAAATAAATAAAAATTAAGTAATGTGTACATTAACAGTGAACAAACTGTATAGCCGAACATATTAAATTATTTGACCATTGCTTAATATTTACGGCCAGCGGAGTTAAACGTTAAAGTTTGTTTTGTTTAACGACACCCCTAGAGCACATACATGTTTTAATAATCGGCTATTGGATGTTAACCGTGTAATTTTGACATATAGTTTTAGAGAGGAAACCCGCTACCTTTTCCCATTAGTAGCAAGGAATCTTTTATATGGACCATCTCACAGACAGGATAGTACATACCATGACCTTTCATATACCAATCGCGGTGCACTGGCTGGAACATGAAATAGCCTATTGAGCCTACCGACGTGTATCAATCGCAGTCCGACCGCGCCTCAAGCAAACGCTTTACCACTGGGTTACGCCCTGCCCCCGGATTTAAACTGTTCATTGCGAAGTATGTTCAAGAGATTTATGGACGGTAGACCAAAAGTCAGAACAGACGGGGGAAAAAATCATTCCGTTACCTTGCTTAAACTGAAACCAGAGCTTATGGTTTGAAAATCGATAGTGAGCAAGAAACTTCTCTCCTGAAATTGTATAGGAGAGCAATTGCTCGCAGTGTAACAATTCACAGTCATTTTAAATAAATATATTAATGATATTGGCGTGTGACGAGGCGAGCAGTTTTTCGCCCACGTGGAAATAGTTTTGCGTGAGCACACGCGAGCGGAGCAATTGCTCGCGTCAAACCTTAAGGACGGCTGAAGCCCGGGAGGTGAAACCTGTTAATGTAAATGAATGCCTGTTTTAAGATAAATAAATCGGTGTAGCCAGTGTCTTAAAACCTCGTTACGAACTTGGCTCGCCACAATCAGACGCCCGCGACTGACTACAATAGCACGCGCTTTGAACCGCCCCTTGTCTTTTTTTACCTGGCGGGCTAAAAAGGTTCAGCGTTCCGTGTCGTACTCGCTTCGATTAAAAGGAAACCTTGTGGTATATTATCTCCACCAGTAAAAAGAACGAAAGAAAAACAATTGGAAGGCTACTTCAGGACGGTCTCTCTTTGTCCGAAACATGTGGGTATTAAGCCGACAGATTGTGGACAATAACGGTATATTTCATTCGAATAAATTTGATTGTTTTGGCTTGGAATGATGCTGTGGCGTAGCGTGGGTGTACTTGGAGCGAGTTCAACCAGACCAAGCAGAAAAAAAAAACGTCCGCTAGACTGGTTTATGCGCTTAACGGTAAACCAAATGGTCATACCGTAAACCAATCAAATAGTTTGCGAACGTTAGCGGTCTGAACATGGGGAAGGTGCCTCCATGCCCCCCACCCCTCCACAACAGAAAGTTCTATCCCCTAACCCCCAAGGCATGACAGTTAATACGTTAAACTGTGTTAAGCAGTCACCAAAGGAAGTATTAAACAGTGACATATTAAGACAGGTGGCTGTATAATATAAGCCAGTTTAAACGAGAAGGTGATTGGCAAAATAAAAATGTGGCCGCTTTACTTGATTGAAACATATTTTATTGTTTTTTAGAAAGAACAAATGGATTAGGCACAAGTTATACAACTTACTAGGCCTTCTCCATAATACATACATGTCACGACAGTAATGTATTTTTGCAATTTAAATATGAACTGAAATAAATATTATTGAAAGAGAGAAAGAAAGAAAGAACGAAGGAAGGAAGGAAGGAAACAGAGAAAAGACGCAATGAAGTTCTCTATGTGTTCGATAATTAGACAGTAGATTTGCTAAAAGAAAATACAAACCACAACCAAGGCATGGCAATGATTATGTAATGGCTACAAAAAAGAGGGTAAAAAGAAACAGAAATCCATACATTATTTACTAATTACGGGAAACGTGTTGTTTCATTTATATATTTGTGTACATGAACAAACACAAACCACAACCAAGGCATGACAATGATTATGTAATGGCTACAAAAAAGAGGGTAAAAAGAAACAGAAATCCATACATTATTTACTAATTACGGGAAACGTGTTGTTTCATTTATATATTTGTGTACATGAACAAACACAAACCACAACCAAGGCATGACAATGATTATGTAATGGCTACAAAAAAGAGGGTAAAAAGAAACAGAAATCCATACATTATTTACTAATTACGGGAAACGTTTTGTTTCATTTATATATTTGTGTACATGAAAACAATATTTCTTTATCATCTTCTAGGGCGGGACGTAGCCTAGTGGTAAAGCGCTCCCTCGATGCTCGGTCGGTCTGGGATCGATCCCCGTCAGTGGGCCCATTAGGCTATTTCTCGTTCCAGCCAGTGAAACACGACTGGCATATCAAAGGCCGAGGTATATACTACCCTGTCTGTAGGATGGTGCATATAAACGATCCCTTGCTGCTAATCGAAAAGAGTAACCCATGGAGTGGCGACAGCGGGTTTCCTCTCTCAATATCTGTGTAGTCTTTAACTATATGTCTGACGCCATATAACCGTAAATAAAATATGTTCAATGCGTCGTTAAATAAAATATTTCTTTCTTTCGTTTTCGCTATGAGTGGCAGTCCTCCTATAAAGTTTCGCCTTTAGATCCATTTCTTACAAACTATAACTCCTACGTCAATGAAACTTGGTTTATAGTTGAACCTATGGATGTTCATCACAGTGAACCGAGAAATGTTATGGTAGGCGAGATATTTACTTTCGCGGAATTCTTGTTATAAATATCTACAAATTAATCGAACTCACACAATCTTTGCAGAAATCGAATATATCGAAATTTTATTTTGCTTGCACACCATGCAGACAAAGTCGCGTTTAGTACGACTAACATCATTCGAATACCTCCAACTCACGACCACATATCCATAGGCGTACGGGCTCCCATTTTTATAGGGGGTGTGGGGTGGAGAGCAGACTGGTTTTTGACCGATTTAAACGAAATTGGCCTAATCTGGATGACAACATTTATTCACATTAGCATTACTACCAAACAGCTATATAGGGTTGCAAACGAATCACTACGCATTTTTACATGGATTTTGAAGGTAGAATGATGAAAATATATGATAAAAAGATCTCAAGTTAGCACATTTTTGCCCGAATTTTAGGTTTTGTTCCAGCACTAGGGGGCAATTACCCCCCCCCCCCTCCTGTCCCTGCCTCCTGCCTCGTACGCTTATGCAGATATCCTCCTTAGACTTGGAGTAATTCAAAAATAAAACTTACACCTTTTTAAGAGATCAAAGTAGGACCTGACAAAACATTTATGATAAACATCAACTGATTCTTGTCAATATTCGCCCGCCCTTCACGAAAACCGTACCGAACAACAACTTACGCAATATTCCACTGAAATCCGCCTAATCTGAAATGTAATTATCCTCATTATAGCTAATAATAATTAATTGATTAAACGCCAGCACACCTAGCAGCGTGACTTCCATTTTATTCGATACAATGGCGGAATCAGGCTGTCTTCTATTTGTGGCCAATGTCGTAAAGTTCATCCTTTAAAAAAGTGGATGTGGGTGGAAGTGAACACACAACACAAGATAACATGGTGATACACGACAAACTACAATACATATGGGATAATTCAGGGACGTACCTAGCGGGAAGGGGGAGTACAAGGGGGTAGTTGTAAACCAGAAAATACGAAAAAGTGCCCTTTTCGTTTAAAAGTGCCCTTTTTGCCTACATGAAGACATCTCTATTGTTGTACCCCAATTCATTTTGTCTGCCTCCCACTTATGTTAGATTAGCCACGGCTTTGTATTTTAATCCAGCCAGTGCACCACAACTGGTGTATCTAAGGCCGTGTCATGTGCTATCCTGTCTTGGGAATGTGCATATATAAACGATTCCTTAACTACTAATGGAAAAATGTAGCTGGTTTCCACTCTAAAGACTATATGTCGAAATTAGCAAATGTTTGACATCCAATACCTGATGATTAATAAATCAATGTGCTCTAGTGGTGTCGTTAAACAAAACACACTTTAACTTTTTAAAACGGTGTTTTAAAATATTTGTTTTGGTGTCACCTGTAATTTGAAACTTCACCCACCTGTACCTTCAGAGGTGATAGGGTAGTAGAATCGAATCTCTTCTGTGAACCCATTCTCTGTTGTTTTTATCTCGTCACAACCAGTGCACCACGACTGGTATTTGACAGGCCATGGTGTGTGCTGTCCTTTCTGTGGGAATGTACATATAAAATATATCCTCGCTGTAAATGGAAACGTAGCGGATTTTTCTCTAAGAGTGTCTAAGAATGTATATCGGAATTATCAAATGTTTGATATTCAATAGCTAATGATTAATAATCACTGTTCTCCAGTGGTGTCGTTAAACAAATCAAACTTTACATTCATTAGGTTATGAGTAGTTCACAATAAGAACTAAAGTAATATAGTTTTATATGAAACAGGATCCGCATTAATAGCATAAATTACAAATCCTTTAAAGGGGCAGACTCGAGTTTTTAAACACTACGACATATTTTAAACTATTAAAACCGGGTTTTTATATTTTAAATTAGAAGTACTTACATTTTACTGTTTAGAATATTCATTTTCGTACCCCTGAAGTGATTCTGGTCATCCAGGTTTTTGCAATACCCCAACATGGATTTTTCATAATTCTAAAAACGCACGTTCGTCTGAGAAGTAATGGTTATTGAGATAAGGTCTAGTTATTTCTAGACGGTATTTCCTCCATTTAAATACCACAGACTTTAGTTTGACTCTGTTATAACCATATCCAGATGTGTTAAAGGTTTGTAGATTAACTAAAATTAGTGTCCATTTTCACGAGCTAAAACTTGTCTCGGACATTGGAATAATTCAAGATTGCCAACGTACCGGATATATCATTCATTCATTCTAACTTATTTTTGTGCTTACATCCAATTGAGGTTCAAGCATGCCGTCCTAGCCACACAACTAGGCTCTCTGGTGTGTCTGTCCAGGACCATGGGTTAATGGAAAGTTGTTAGTGGTTACTGAGAGAGAAGTCGGTATGGTGACCTATTGAGTCGTTGCGAACCCAACGCCTACTATACTAACCACGACACCACCGAGGCTGGTTATATCAATACTAAGTAAAGATACTGACATACTGTAATGACTAATGAGTTTGCTGTCATTACAAGTAGTCTCCACGAGTACACGAGTACTCGAGCATGAGCCGAGTCTAGTAAGACACAGTTCACAGGACTCGAGTTCCCGTACAAAGAAGAATGCTCTCATTTAATTATATTTTGATATACTTTTTCCACATGCTTGCCGCCGGTTACATTATAGGGCTATGCTATATGGAGAGAAAACAAAAGTCGAATGTGTGGAATGCAATACAATGACATGATTTGGCATCCATGTTCAGAGCTGGAATTAAGATGCATAATGCTATTTTACTTTATTTCTTAGTCCCATTATCATCTAGTATAAGTGTCGGGTACTCGGGCCCGGGTCGAGTTTGACCCTCGAGTACTCGAGTCTAATGACAAGACGTTTTCGAGTAACAGAGCCCTTTTAACGACTAAAATTATATTTTAAAGCGACTATCCAGAGTTTGTTACATTGTTACATGTCTATCATTGACAGATCCTTTTTGATGACTAAAATTACACATATAATATATTTTCCTGTTTAGAATATCAGTGTCTGTATAAACAAAGTGTTTGTTGTCGTCCTAATGTTTGTAGTAGCCCAAACCAGATTTTACTTGTCAATAATTTCGTAGGTATAAAAAATATATATTACGAAGTAAAATCAAAAGTGACTGCTACAAACATTAACACGCGACCGTAAACAGATTGGATATATAGACACTGATATTCTAAACAAGAAAAAGAAAGAAATGTTTTATTTAACGACGCACTCAGCACATTTTATTTATGGTTATATGGCGTCAGACATATGGTTCAGGACTTAATTAAATTAATTTAAAGTGACAGACCCCAGGTTTTAAACACTACGATGGGTTGTTTCACTATTAGAGCCCTTTTTCATCATTGAAATCAAACATTACTTATCATTTATTATTTAGAATATATAGTTCCCTACATACGAAGTGTTTCTCGTCACCCTGGTCATTCTAATATCGCGAAATGCTTTTTTCATAGCACGTACCTCTGAGAAATAACGGTTCTGATACAAATTCTAGTCTTTTGCTAAAAAAAGGTATTTCCCGTTCCAATGTCACAGACTTATTCTGTTGTAACTTTATACTGGTTTGTAGATTAACCAAATTTAGTGTTAATTTTCACAGGTTAAAACTAGGATCTGCGACTTTAATATGCAGCTTTAAACACCAAAAATGTTCTGTTTGTCGGAAATATTTCACAATGTCTGCAAACTGAGGACAGTGCCTTTAACGCACTGACAGACGACCGAGGGATTTGTGTTTGCCATAAAAGTTGCTTTGGTCTGCGTCTATCTACGTCAGTCTGCGTTGGTCGCCGAAAATACACGTTCGTGTTTAGAATATCGGTGTTTGTATAATCACTGTTTCCCATCATTGAAATCTTTGTAGTAGCCGAAATTGGATTTTACCTTCCGACGAGGTAGTATTTCGTGTTTCTTCTCACCAGTTTGTTTGTTGAACAAGGTAGATATTATGGTATTTAAAGGTCGCAACGGAAATGTCAGACGTGTAATCAGAATGATATAGAGGATGAATATCACTTTATTTTTAAATGTCCATTGTACATGCAATTACGTTCAATATATATTAAGAAATACTACTGGCGTAAACTATCTGTGTTTAAACTTGTGCAATTATTGTCTGTTCAAAACAGAACAGAATTATGTAATATTGGTAAATATCTTAAAAATGCATTATGTTTACGTTCTCAACATATTTAATTGTCCATCCTCCAATTATGCACCACTTGTCAAATGTTGTTGATTTCTTTATAAAAGGTATGCCTATGAGACGGAAGGCTTAAAGCTAATAAACTATACTATGTATGAATGTGTGTGTGTGTGTGTGTGTGTGTGTGTGTGTGTGTTTTATTATTATTATTATTATTTTATTTGGGGGGGGGGGGGGTCGTTTTTTGTGTTTTTTTGTTTGTTTGTTTCTGGGTTTTTTGGGGTGGTTTTTGTTTTTGTTTTTGTGGGTTGGTTTTTTTTTGGGAGGGGGGATTCTAGGGTACATACACGTACAAAAAAAAATCAAGGAATGAAGGAAGGAAATGTTTTATTTAACGACGCACTCAACACATTTTATTTACGGTTATATAACGTCGGATACAAAAAATCAAGGATAACCGGATAACTGAATGACTTCTCCTATAGTCACATTGTATTTTGTAGGTGCTCGTGTTTTGGTGTCGGTTGGTCCATCCAGTTTCCATTGGAAATTATTTTGATATTGGATGGAAACGAAATTTTATATATTCTAATTATCAGTTTGATTTTGATAGGCACCGACTCCAACACGTAGATGTAATTCGTATGTTCTTCACCATTAGATCTCTGTTACAAATGATTGTTATATTCTTAAAGGGATATTGATCAGTTTCCAGCCATTGAAAGATGTTTCAGGATAACAGGTTTTTAAATAATAATAATAATAATAATAATATAATAATAACAACAACAACAAAACATATTAATCACATTTTCTTACTTATAATTTCAATGTTTGTATATACATTTGTGTACGTATATCTATATGTCTCTGGTAGTACTGATGTGTGTCTGTATCCAAACAATTTACATTCATGGGTTTTTTGTTTTTGATTTTTATTTTGTTTCGTTTATTGTTGGTATGGGTTTTTTTTTTTACTTTTAACCAAATAACTAACTAAGTAAATACATGTATATAAATAAATAAATTTGTTTTTGCTTTGTATCATTTGTTTATTTTTACTTAAAACTAATTACCTAAATACAGTGCATGTATATAAATAAATAAATATAAAAATTAAATAAATAAATAAATATATAACTATGTTTTTTGTTTTGTTTGTTTTTATTTATAACTAAGTAGTTAATCAACTAACTAAATACTTGTAAAAAAATAATAAGAAATAAATAAATAGAATAAATAAATAGAATAAAATCTGGCTTTTGCCGGAAGTAACACAACGGAGGCAAATGTATCAATAACGACCATAATCCACCTAAAACAAATTGTCAGTCATGTGTTCCATTGTAAACTGGCATTATAGCAGCATGAATTCTTCCTTTTAATTGACATTTGATGTTGTCTCGGCGGAATCGAAACGGAAACTCACATCGGCACAATCACGTGCATCGCGCGTTCAGCGGAAGTATTACACTCGAGGCGAGGAAATCATGGCTTGTCATGCGTCAATAATCACATCCGGTAAAACGTTTGTTCGCATAAAACGTTTCATTCTATTCATCAAAAGACGGCAGCGGAATCTGGAGACGGCGACCATTTAATGTTACACATTTAAAATATATAAAACAAAGAAACGCGAATATGTGATTTCTCGAGGGACATAAATTTGATAATAACTGGTACCGAGTTTGTTATACTATTTATTACCTCCAGCTATTTGGATTTTTTAAAAGCCTTTATATATAGCCTACATCGGCTACACGTCCATGTATATAGAAACGACGTAAACTACTTTACTGTTCTGGATATTGCTTTAACTTTGTATTTAATTCACGGTTCACAGATAATTTTCAAAACCCAAAGTTGTATATATTCTGTAAAAAAAAAAAAAATCTATAATGAATTGCATTAAACTATTATTTTATTACAAGTTTAACACTGAAACCAGAAAGAAGTAAACGCAAACGCTTTAAACTACGAGACGTCATTGTGTGTGCTTTGCCAGATAGTGATGACGTCATATTTAGTACTTACAAGGTGATTGGTTTCTTGGCGTCAATTCGTCCAGTAGTAGTGTACGTTAAACTAATGCATGATAATTTCTCAATGAGATATTATGATTTTTATTTTCCCTGCTATGAGTACATGCTGGGGTTATATATATATATATATATATATATATATATATATATATATATATATATATATATATATATATATATATATATATATATATAGAATACTGGTGGTTATCGTTAAAGGCTTGAAAGGTGCTCAATACTTTAAAAGAGAGTAGAGCATGTAATAAATATATATATTGCACTTTGGTCTTACACTATTACTCAGAGTTTCACGCCCTTCGACGATCTTCAGATAGCTGACACTGGTGAATAGATTGCAGGGTTTTTATGTACTGCGGTTGCGTGGTTTAAAGCTATCTGAAGATCGTCGAAGGGCGTGAAACTCTGAGTAATAGCGTAAGACCAAAGTGCAATATATATATTTATATATATATATATGTATGTATGTATGTATGTATTGATGTATGTGTGTATGTGTGTGTGTGTACACAGTAAAGTTGCATACAACGAACTGGTCGTAAAGGACCGTTTTTCACGCTATATATATATATATATATATATATATATATCTATATCTATCTATATCTATCTATATTTATCTGTATCTATCTGTCTGTCTGTCTATCTATCCATCTGCCTATCTATCTATCTATCTATGTATGTATGTATGTATGTATCTATGTCTACAGGCTGGTAGGATCCCAGTCGAGGCATGGGATTTTTAATCCAGATACCGACTCCAAACCCTGAGTGAGTGCTCCGCAAGGCTCAATGGGTAGGTGTAAACCACTTGCACCGACCAGTGATCCATAACTGGTTCAACAAAGGCCATGGTTTGTGCTATCCTGCCTGTGGGAAGCGCAAATAAAAGATCCCTTGCTGCTAATCGGAAAGAGTAGCCCATGTAGTGGCGACAGCGTGTTTCCTCTCAAAATCTGTGTGGTCCTTAACCATATGTCTGACGCCATATAACCGTAAATAAAATGTGTTGAGTGCGTCGTTAAATAAAACACTTCTTTCTTTCTTTGTATGTATCTATCTATCTATCTGCCTGTCTGTCTATGTATGTATGTATGTATGTATGTATGTATGTATGTATGTATCTATATATCTGTCTGTCTGTCTGTCTAAAACATTTAACTTTATATAATATTATATTTTTAAAATCGTTTTTACCCATGATACAAGTAATTCTGTAAGCAGACTGTCGAAATGGGCCTAAATATCCACACGACCTTGATCGTTTTAATAGACACAAAACCTGATGGCATTCAAAGTGAATAATTTAAAATACATTTTAAAAACAACAAATTACTAAGGAAGTGTGTATTTTGTTCAGTATATTAAAACTGTTACTGTGATGGTATTTTACTGTATCTCGCTGAAGCAACACACGACACATACATTACAGATGCAGATCTGTGCAAGACGTTTCCTTCTCACGAAGATGATCATTAAAAAACATTAATGACAGAAAACTGATACCAAATAGAAATATATTATTTTCCGACGTCGGGTTATTAAGAAAGATATTTCTGACCAAACCATGAAGTATTATTTTCTTTATTTAGTGACAATTTTTTTTAAAAGAATATGTAATAACCTATAAATTCGTCTAGGATTTCTATAATCTTTCAAATGTTTATCTAGAAACGATTAAAACCTTATGTTCTTGGTCGGTTGAACAGTTCTGGGGCCCAGTTCACAATCCTTTCTTAAAGGAACTGACCCGAGTTTGCGTCCTATTGTACGATGTTTCCTAATAACACAGTCTTTGTGGTTAATAAAATTATATATTAAATATATTTCTTTGTTTCAACTATCAGTGTCTGTATAAACGAGGTATGTGTTGTCGTTCTAATGTTTGTAATATCCCATTTATTTTCAACTTATTTTCGTGCTTATATCCAATTAAGGTTCAAACACGCTGTCCTGGGCACACACCTCAGCTATCTGTCCAGGACAGTGCGTTAGTTGTTAGTTGTTTAGTGGTTAGTGAGAGAGAAGAGGGTGTAGTGGTCTTACACCTACCCATTAGGCCCTTAAGAACTCGCTCTGGGTTTGAGCCCAAACAGGATTTAACTTCAAATAATTTCATTCGTACAAAAAAAACCCCTACAAAGTAAATTAAAAAATGACTGCTGCAAACATTAGCACATGCCAAAAATACAGGATATACAGACACTGGTATTCTAAAGCAAAACAAATGTATTTAATATGTATAGTAATTTTACTGTTTTAAAGACTCGGAAACATCTTTCAACTGTTGCAAACTCTTCACAGTCCCTTTAAGTTTTCTGAAACAGCAATGCATCGTTATTGCATGTCTTTCTGTCTGCGAGATCGCAAAGTTGCGAGAGATTAGTTAAGTAAGCCTCTGAATTGTCAAATATACTTACAATAAAATAAGAACAATAAAATAAGATACATTTCTGAGATACTTAACAATAATTAGGAAACACAAACTTATATCATCCACATTCTGACTCGTGCCACGTTTTTACTACAACTTACATTTGACACCCAATGGCCAGTCTGTAATTTGTTTTTGTGCTGAGGTGTCATTAAACATTCATTAATTCGGTGATTGGTCACGACAAGAGAGTCGTGAGCTTCCTCCTATAGACGAGACACCAGATAAGAGATTCATAGAATCAACCACTATTTTGTTAAATACCCATTCGACTCTACATTGTGCAGAGATACGGTTTTGATCAAGGATAACAGCTTTGTCGCTCAGATTCCAGCAATATGAGGACAACGCGAATTCATAAGATGTACAGTCTGATATAAATACTGCAAGCCAGAAACTGTTTCAACCAGAAGTTAAAAAAAAATATTTTTAAGTCTTACCTTATATACACAATTAATCCAATATAATTAAACAAATAAATAAATAAAAATAAATATATAATACTCTTTAAAAGCCCGCACAAAGTTTCAGTTGTCAGGATTCGAACCTACTACATCGATTCGCATGGCATTAACAGCCTCCAAGCACTGGACCATGGAAGCCCAATTAACTGTAGTTAAGAATGTGTGATATTGAGTTCAAGTTGAAGTTCTTTATTTGCTTTGAGTCTTACAACTCATCAGCTAACATAAATAATACAACATAGCTATACAAAATCCACACGTGCAAAACAATGGTGGGTGTGGTTTATATATAATCATGGACAAATGAAGTGATATAAGTTACATTTATTACATTAACTATCATCCTACATTAACTGATCTCTAATTGTATTAGCTTGCACTAAATATTTTTCTAGGTTATTCAATTCCTTATTGTTACCGGTGGTTAATAACAACAATAAACACTTGGCCGCTTATAATAATAAAATTGTATATGTTTACAGCGCAAATCTTTGTATTGTGGACACTTATTATAAAGTGATATTCATCTTCTACTAGGGCATCTAGACGTGGGAGCTAGCCCTGTTTTAATTCGTTATAATGAATCTTCTTATTTAAATATTATCTCCCCCCCCCCCCCCCCCCCCACCAAATAGTTGGGTGTAGGCCTCCTCTGTATATGTCTCGAAGGATACTGGATCAAAACTGACATTTCTATTTATTATTGTTACCTAAATTTTTAAATATAAAACATTTGAATTACAAATTTAGTAAAATGTATCTGTGTAAAAAGAAGATAAGTATGCGGCCTATGAAGGCTAATTTAAAAGTAAACAAATTACATAATGGATTTTAAAGTTAAAATGTTTTTTGAACACTACATTATTTTCCTGTATGCATTTTTGTATTGTTGTTTACTGTTTCACGTAGGTAATAATTAACTTTATTATATAACATTTATTAAAATATCTTAAAATATCAGTGAAATAAAAGTGTTATCAGTCACTCAGTGACGATAACACATTTTAAAGTGAAAATTTCACTATTTCACTCTAAATTGTGTTATTGTCGCTGTAGAAAGTGTTATCTTCAATGTAAAAAAGCCGGAAATATTTTGTTGCTGGCATTTTAAAAATAAAGGTAAATTGCCAAAAGTTATATAATAAATAAATAAAAAAAATTCATGTTTTTTGTCAAATATGATTTATATCTCATCTCGTGAAGTTTGCAATCATATCACACTCGGTGCGCAAGCGCTACTCGGAAATATGATTGCAAACTTCACGAAATGAGATATAAATCATATTTGACCCCCAAAAAACCCCAAACACACGAAATATCCATTGTAGTTAATTTTTCATCAGTTACTTAACTAAAATATTTGAGTTATATTATGTGTTTCTCTTGTAAATATATATATATATATATATATATATATATATATATATATATATATATATATATATGTTTTTAATTGCAGGCATTATATTATATATACATGTATACATATATAAATGACCAATGTTACATAAATGGTCAATACCTTGAGTTTAGAATAATATTTAAATTTTAGAGAGAAAAAAGGTCTTTATTTTGCCATATGTTAGTGTAATATACTGACACTGTGACAACCTGGAACTATAACGTAAGAAACCCGCAAAAATACGTTTTAAATTGAAACACAAATACTGTATGAAACAATAAGACTATTAGGAAAATAATTAATGAAGGATATAAATCAGAAGAGAAATTATAAAAATTTAAATAAAACACAATGTATATAAATAAAATAATATATATATATATATATATATATATATATATATATATATATATATATATATATATATATATATATATATATATATAATAAAATAACAGTCATTAACTTTGTTTTTATTTATTATAATTTTGTCTTTATTTAGCCTATTACAATAATTCTATTTTTCCTTCAAATGCGTTTTAATATTTTTTTTCAACTGGTCCAGACTCTCTTGCCAGGTGCCCATGCTAATAAGGACATTACGTATCACAAAGGCTAAACCAGTGTTGTCTTTCTTCGTATTGTAAATTAATTACCAGCCTGGCGCAAATGTATCGAAGCCTGGTTATTAAACATCCCTTAGTTAGATCGATCGACCAAATGAGCGCCCGCTTGGCCTGGCTATCTGCCCGCCTCAAGGTAGTGATTAGAAGAAACATTTAATAGCCGTAGTTTCGCACAATCTGGTCACCGAACACGCCTCTTAATGACCATGCTGCGCGAGCTAAGCGCGAACTGACCACGCTCTCCGACGGTATAGAAAAAACGACTGACCCCCAAAGGTGAAAAATGGTGTGGTCAGACAAGGACTTTTTGACTCGCAAATATGCTCTGGTCAAATTGTGTGCTGACCAAATTGCTAATATGGTTGTCCGGGAAGCAGACGACCCCGTGGCGACATTGTCTCACCTTTTTGTTGAGCGCCGTCGCGCGTGAAACGGCCCGTGACCTTTGCCATCGCGTGACGTCGTCGGCTGTTGAAAAGAGGCCATCGGGGCTCGTGCAGCACGGCGCGAACTCTGACCAGACGATACCAGTGGGCAGACGTCCGCGCGGCGATGCATCATCTCTGGCGCAACTCTACGACACTACAAAGAGAGAGCGCGTGACTGGCACGCGCCGATGTCAGAGATGTCAGAGCAGACGTAACGCCCGTCACTACACTTCTTGCACGTCCATACACCGGGACCCTGCCGTCTCGTGTTCCCCTCCGTACAGTTACAGTTACATGACAGATTGCCAGTGATTGCAGAGTCGCTGCACGTTGGCCCGTACACGGGGAGTGAGGGAAATGATATCAATATGCAATCCCGGCGATTGACCACGGCAATCAGCAATACCGTGGAGACTGCCGTTGATTTTTTTAATTCTCCATGGCCTTTTTTTTGTTTTTTGTTGTTGCTATGGACTATATTCGGGTTTTTTTAATGCATGTTTTGGGGGGGTTTTGTTGTTTTTGGGGGGTTTTCGTAGACATATTCTTAATTGCAGGGCTTGGATGGTTATGGCCTACTTTCTCCTCCTATAAACATTTGATCCTCAGTATATAACCATAATCCAAGAATTGCAATTTGGGAAATTAAATTCTGAAATTATTAGGGGAAGGATTGTCACATTTTACAGACGCAGACGTCAAAATACACCAGACGTTGCAACAACCGGCACAACCACACCCAGGTTTAGTTTCGGTGTGTTTTGGCATACCAGGGCATCCCCCCCCCCCCCCCCCGGTCATTCCCCCCCGGTACATTCCCTCCGGTCATTTCCCCCCTGGTATTTCCCCCCTAGGTCACCCCCCCCCCCCCCCCAGTCATTTCCCCCCTATTATAAAGAATTGTATTTTATTTAACTGAACAGTGGGATTACATCTGCAGATTGTGGGCATTTCCACGTAAGAAAAGCAACACACGTCTGTTGTCATAATCACTGACGAGATTCTCTAATCGTTTGGTGACATCCCTGTACTGGCGGCGTTGTGGTGGTCCATCTTCGCCGGCCAGTGCCTGTGTCATGGCTACTTCTGTCTGGGACTGCTCCTTCTTTAAAACATCAAGGAACACCCAGATGTTTGGGTGATATGCTCCAACAATTGCTGACATCCTGCCTCTGTTGTTGTTAGTGCGTGGCAATCCATCTCCAACTCTGTCATGGCAGTTCCACATGGAATGGATTTCAAGTTATCCATGGTCTGCGGTAAATGATATTTTTAATGTTTGTACTTTGTTATTCAGGGTACTGGACAGCTGCAGTCACACTAATTACCTAGGTTGATTTAACAACTAACATCTTGATTGTTTCTTAACTGTAGTTCCTTACTTGCTAATTGGATTAAGAGGATTAGCAAGTAACATATCACTACTTCAAACATTGTTCTTTTAGTAGATAATACAATCTGTTGATCTAAGAAAAAAAGGAATAGGTGGCTATGAGGGCTTCTTCACCGGCAATTAAATCAAGAGGATTAGAAAGGATTAGAGGATTAGAAAGTAACTCTACTACTGCAAGGGAACCATTTTAGTGTCTGTTAAAACAGTCAATTTAAGTATTGAAGGGGTGGAGGGGAACTATTTTAGTGTCTGTTAAAACTGAGAATTTACCAGGGGGGATATGTACCAGGGGGGAAATGACCGGGGGGGGGGATTTACCAGGGGGGAAATGCCCGGGGGGGGGGGGAATGCCCTAGAACCATGTTTTGGGTCTACGTCGTGTTTGTAGGAAAGTACTTACCTCTAATCTGTATGAGTAGCATGTGCGACGAGCGCATTACAAACAATCGTTCTTAAGTGCATGTCATCGCCGCTATATTTATTCCAATAAGCTCCGTCCCCCCCCCCCCCCCCCCCTGCTCCGGAGTCAGTCACTGGCGAAGTCAGAGGCTAATTCCGCAGTGGGCGTGCCTGAACCTTCGTGGATAGGGGCACGTAAATATAGTTACCCATACCCATATAGTTTGATGTAGTAGACCAGTCTGGGAGTGGCAGTCCTCTTTTAAGCGGTACAGGAAGGATGTATTGCCCAGTAAAAGATCTCCTTAGGAGTGACTGTCCTCCTATAGACAAAGCACTAGATAAGAGATTCGTGAAATTAACCACTATTGCCAAATATCCATTAGACTCCGCATTGGGTACAGATACGGTTTTGTCGTTCATATTCAGACAGGTATTTGTTCTACACTCCAGGGTCACCATAAACTATAAACCGTACTAAATTGCGTGAAATTTAATTGTTGTTTGGCTAAATGAAGCTTGAATTTCGCAACAGTTTTCTAATCAAATTTGCTAAATTTCAAATACAAAATAACCATAATTTAAGAAAAAAAGCAAACCTTTTGGACCCAGCTTAAACTGTGTTTCATTGCAGGCGCGTGTGCAGGAATGTATGCAGCGTGGTCTAGACTAAGGCGAGCGAAGATGTTAGGGGGTGGGGAGGGGTCGAGTCATGCTGTACCGGAAACTATATTGAAAAAGAAAATTTGCTTGGGCGCGAGGGGAGGGAGAGTTGAAACCCGCCCCCACCCCCCGCACACGCGCCTGATATGTTCATATTTATGGGGTTTTTTTTTAATTGATATTAATAATTTATGTAACGTTTTGTTTAGAACAGTATCTTTTTAAGTATAATAAGGCTGGATAATTTCTGCTTATATATTCATAAGTGTAAATGGTATCATGTGACACTTTAATAAATAAATAAATACATTTATTAATAAAAAATAGTATTATTCAGTGTAGTTCCGTCAATAAACACTTAAAGAAGTAACCCTAATTGCCTCAATTAGTTCGTTTTATTAGCTTCCGATTTCTTATTGACACTCTTTCCGGATTAAAAAAATAATCATCTTGAAATATTTGCACATATAATTGCTTCCAAATGGCGGGTGGTTGTTTGGTAAATCGTGTTCAAGAATCACACTCAAGGCATGTCGGTGCACGTGTATACGCACGTGCGTAACACATTTCTTTTCGATTAAAATCGAAATTTGAAATTTTACCATCTCGATTATGTTAATTGACCGCGCGAGTCGTCCACGTGGACTCAATCAGTTCTCAATTCATTTGTGATTCCTGCTCGGGGCTGTTTACCAACCAATATACATTATAGCGCCTAACCAAATACCAGTAATCCCCAACACAGGTGGAAAATCTATACGAGCCAAAAACAGGTTCAAAGTAATTTTTTCTCCTTCTTCTTCGATCGACTGAATAGCGGTCTGTTATTACGGAGAATGGCCATCGACTTCAGAACGAGGGCGTGGCACGAACGGCCCAGATATCGACATCTTTAGGAAGTGACGTTTTCAACATCTCGCGCCAAATCTCGCTAATCAGTGGAAACATCTGTCTGCCATATTGAGTCGGTCTCTTGATGTCTCGAAGAATAATATGTAAATTATGGCTCTTGGAATATGCAAATGACCCCTATTGTTATTTTCGTATTCCCACGTCGATCAACCTCTTCCGCAACATATGTTGAGTTTTGAAACAAAAACACGAAACGAGGGGAAGAAACATTTCAAAGAAGACTCGACTTCATAGTCGTTTTGAAACATTATTTCTCTGACGGTTCAGTCCCCCGAGGTTTTGCTTCTAATAATGATTGAAATATATTTATTGTTCGGTTTCTGTCATTTGGTGTATTTTTACATCTGTCTATCTCATAGTCTCAAAGACAGACTAATCGTGAGGGTTGCCGAACTTTATGAATATTTGGTAAAGCTGATGGGTAGTATTTTATATCGCAATATATTACAATTTCAATATTTTATTAACGTCTCACCTTTAATATATATATATAGAGACGAGATACAACCAAAATATTAAAAATAGCCAGGTGTTACCCTAGGTGTTTCAGGTATCACTAGTGATGGGTATTACCGAATGTTTTGTATTGCGATATATTGTAATACGAGAATTTGAACTGCGATATTGCGAAAGAAAGAAAGAAGTGTTTTAATTAACGATGCACTCAACACATTTAATTACGGTTATATGGTGTCAAACATATGGTTAAGGACCACACAGATAATGAGAGAGGAAACCCGTTGTCGCCACTTCATGGGCTACTCTTTTCGATTAGCAGAAAGGGATCTTTTATATGCACCATTCCATAGACAGGGTAGTACATACCACGGCCTTTGATATACCAGTCGTGGTGCACTGGCTGGAACGAGAAATAGCCCAATTGGCCCACCGACGGGGATCGATCCCAGAACGACCGCGCATCGAGAGAGCGCTTTACCACTGGGCTACGTCCCGCCCCCTTAGAGTTTGAGAAATGAGATACAAGCGAGATATGATAAACAAATAGCCAGGTGTTACATTAGGTGCTTTATGTATCACTAGTGATGGATATCACCAAAATGTCGTATTGCGAGATATCATAACAAATAGCCAGGTGTTACATTAGGTGCTTTATGTATCACTAGTGATGGATATCACCAAAATGTCGTATTGCGAGATATCATAACAAATAGCCAGGTGTTACATTAGGTGCTTTATGTATCACTAGTGATGGGTATCACCAAAATGTCGTATTGCGAGATATCATAACAAATAGCCAGGTGTTACATTAGGTGCTTTATGTATCACTAGTGATGGGTATCACCAAAATGTCGTATTGCGAGATATCATAACAAATAGCCAGGTGTTACATTAGGTGCTTTATGTATCACTAGTGATGGATATCACCAAAATGTCGTATTGCGAGATATGATAAACAAATAGCCAGGTGTTACATTAGGTGCTTTATGTATCACTAGTGATGGATATCACCAAAATGTCGTATTGCGAGATATGATAAACAAATAGCCAGGTGTTACATTAGGTGCTTTATGTATCACTAGTGATGGATATCACCAAAATGTCGTATTGCGAGATATGATAAACAAATAGCCAGGTGTTACATTAGGTGCTTTATGTATCACTAGTGATGGATATCACCAAAATGTCGTATTGCGAGATATGATAAACAAATAGCCAGGTGTTACATTAGGTGCTTTATGTATCACTAGTGATGGGTATCACCAAAATGTCGTATTGCGAGATATAACAAATAGCCAGGTGTTACATTAGGTGCTTTATGTATCACTAGTGATGGGTATCACCAAAATGTCGTATTGCGAGATATCATAACAAATAGCCAGGTGTTACATTAGGTGCTTTATGTATCACTAGTGATGGATATCACCAAAATGTCGTATTGCGAGATATGATAAACAAATAGCCAGGTGTTACATTAGGTGCTTTATGTATCACTAGTGATGGGTATCACCAAAAATGTCGTATTGCGAGATATGATAAACAAATAGCCAGGTGTTACATTAGGTGCTTTATGTATCACTAGTGATGGGTATCACCAAAATGTCGTATTGCGAGATATGATAAACAAATAGCCAGGTGTTACATTAGGTGCTTTATGTATCACTAGTGATGGGTATCACCAAAATGTCGTATTGCGAGATATGATAAACAAATAGCCAGGTGTTACATTAGGTGCTTTATGTATCACTAGTGATGGGTATCAACAAAATGTCGTATTACTATATATTCTAATACGGGAATTTGAACTGCGATATTGCGAAGACCAATTCTCAATTATTAAAATTAAAATTAAAATTTATAAAGTGCTCTAATTCCAGAGATACATTTTATACAACTCAATAAAATGATACACCTATCAATCAAGATTCGTTCCGAACAAGTGAAGCTATTCTTTCTTTTCTTAAACTGGTAGTTTTTGTTTGAAAATATAATACTTGTGCACTAAAACACGTACACAATATATAAGCACAGTATACCGGCATGCTAGACAGATAACGGGATACGTCTTGTTGAAAATGTATGTTGCGATATACCGGGTACACCGCGCATCTTCATGTATCCATGGGGCGGGATGTAGCCCAGTGGTAAAGCGTTCGCTAGATGCGTGGTCGGTCTGGGATCGATCCCCGTCGGTGGGCCGATTGGGCTATTTCTCACTCCAGCCAGTGCACCACGACTGGTGTATCAAAGGCCGTGGTATGTGTTATCCTGTCTGTGGGATGGTGCATATAAAAGATCCCTTGCTGTTAATCAAAAAGAGTAGCCCATGAAGTGGCGACAGCGGGTTTCCTCTCTCATTATCTTTGTGGTCCTTAACCATATGTCCGACGCCATATAACTGTAACTAAAATGTGTTGAGTGCGTCGTCAAAAAAAAAAATTCCTTCTTCTTCTTCACTATGTATCCATTTACAGGGGACTCAACCGGATTTTGGGAAGATTCAAACGCAAAATCTATGGATCACTTCAGCATACTAAAGGTTATTTTTATAATATTTAATAATGACAGGCCCTTCCTTTTTCACATCTATGGACATAATTAAGTAAACCAATCGAATCTAATATATCGGGTTTTCTGACTGGTATTAAAGGGACATACCGTAGCTTTTATATACTAAGGCATATTTTTTACTATTAGAGCCGTCTTTGATATCTGAAATCATACTTTACTTAGATTGTATTGTTTAGATTATCCATTTCCGTACATTCGAAGTGTTTTTGGTCATCCTAGTGTTTTTAATATCACAAAATGCATTTCTCATATTTTTAAAAACGCACGTGCGTCTGAGAAATAACAGTTATGGAGTCCAGTTTTAATCTATTTTTAGAGGGTATTTCACCATTTCAAAGTCACAGACTCATGTTTCACTCAGTTGTAACTTTAATCTAAATATGTTTCAGGTTTGTAGATTAACTGAACTTAGTGTTGATTTTCACGAGTTGAAACTAGGGTATGTCCCTTTAAGTGGATATATGAAAACCAACTCGCGTTTATCAGTACAAATAGGGTACCGGTATTTTGTAAAAGTTAAAGTTTGTTTTGTTTAACGACATCACTAGAGTACATTGATTTATTAATCATCCGCCATTTTATGTCAGCCATTTGGTAATTTTGACATATAGTCTTAGAGAGGAAATCCGCTACATTTTTCCAATAGTAGCAAGGGATCTTTTATATGCACCATCCCACAGACAGGATAGAACATACCACGGCCTTTGATATGCCAGTCGTGGTGCAATGACTAGAACGACAAATAGCCGGGTTTATGGTAAAACCTATTATTCGCCTTTTTAATCACAAATATTGGTATACCGCTAATACCGTGCACCCATAATATTTGGACAAACACTTCAATGTATTTCTGTTAAAGTTGCATCATGGTCAGAAACAAGCATTCATTTTTATTTTGAAGTTTAAAGATTATACCTAGAAACAAATTATAAACAAATAATTTAATTTTCTAATAGACAAAATTATATAAAAAAAAAATTGTATATAAAAACCCATAATTATTTAACAACGAAATTCTGTCTGTCGCATTAATCGAAACGTGACGTAATTGTTTCTGCTTCCAATTTTTTTACTCAAGAATTGTTGAGAAAACCATGTTTACGCCGAGTTTCAGTACATTACAACTTTGTTGTTTTCGAGTTACTATTGTACAAAGATTATCTGTGGTATAGATTCATTTGTAGTTATTACAAATAAAAGTAAAATGTCGGACCATGGTACTTACAGAAACATATGATGGGGTCTAGTATAATTTTAATATTTAAAGGTGCTTGTATGCAAGGTATGTGGTTTGTGTACCGATGAGCTGTAAAGCTCCCGGTAAATAAAGAATTGAAATATCACAATGTTGCAGTGTCATATTTCGCTATTTTTAAATTTAATTTTCATAAATAACTATAGATTAATGGACTCAACACATAGCTTTGCATAAATAACTCGTGAATGTCGAAATTGTAATATGCTAAATGAATGTTTAGCGACACCCCATCAGAAGTGTGTAAACAAGTCCCGGTCAGTACAACTAGATTCCTATCTTATCAAATGTCCAGAAATCGGAGAATCTGTAAAACCCGCCAGCTAGATATGTCCGTCAAAGACAGATGACTTACACAAAGACAGCGAACTTGTCGGCAACACCGTCCTGCCAAAACGTTACGAAGTGTTCGCCTCAACTGAATACGCCAATTCTGTCGGTCATCCTGTAAAGATTCTGCTTGTTTTTTTCTGCTGGTAAATCAAATTATCTTTCTGTCTGTCTGTCTGTCTGGTTGCATTTTTCATGGTCATGTAGTTGAAGGGATGCTGTTTGTATTTCAAAGCAATTGTTAATAAATAATTTTTGCGGGAATCCGCCATCATGCAACTTTGAGATAGCACCTTTAAGTATTCAATTTATATACTAATGGAAAACAATGATCGTGTAACCATTCTCTTCATCATTCTATGGATGAATTCTTTAAAGATTATTTGATCTAGAACAAAATTGTTGTTCTTGTTTAAAATGCTTTTTAAGGAACAGATGGGTCAATATAGTGGTTACCCCCCCCCCCCTCCCCCCCTACACACACAAAAAAGGTTTCATTTTTGTTTGTATAAAAATCTAGGTTTTATTTCCATTTTTCTCCTCAAAATCTCTAAAAATTAATTAGGCATTATACTAAGAGGCTGAAGAATTATTACAACAACCATCACCATTACAACGACAACAACAACAACAAAAAGCTTGCATATCAAGTCTTGTTTATTTATAAATAAAACACACAATATTGTTATTAGAATGGTCTTTCTGTAACAGGTGTAAACAAAATTTGTAAAAACAAACCCTGTAGAAATAAGTTGATTATCACACACACACACGCATGGACGCACGCACGCACACACACACACACACACAAACACAAAGCGAAGGATGACCAAGTTAAACGTAGACTCAAAATAATATTATGACCAGCAAATTCAAACAAAAATATAATTTAAGAGCAAAAACAAAAAAGAGCTAATAAGAAATAAATAAAATTTAATATATATATATATATAATTTGTTTTTAAAATATAATAATAATCTGCCAGAGGACACGAAGGGTAAAATCTTAGAAATTGAGGGATACATTTTTATAAATTTATTTTTTGAGAAAGATTATAGTGAGAGTGCTGTTTAAAATGTGTCAAAGTAGATGAAATGCTGGGTCCAATTTCAAACGATTTAAAAACCATAACCACCTGGTAGAGAGACAATTATTATCTTTTTTGTTTTTATTACGTACCCTTAAATTATTTTCTGGCAGAACCCCTGAGTGTGTGTTTAACTACATATAAACTCAGGAGCGTGTGCAGAGGGGCTGTTTCGGGGGTCGAATACCCTCTCCCCTTATCAAAGCAAATTTTCTTTTTTCAAATGTTTTTGGGTGGGGGAGCATGACCCCCTAAAAACCATTCGCTCCTGCCCACGCGCCTGACAGCATATACTATAATATAATATTATCAAAGCCAAACCGTGAACTAAAATTAACACACACAAAACGGACATGTGCTTTTTCTTTCTTTCTTCAACTTACTTTCGTGCTTATATCCAATTACGGTTCAAGTACGCTGTCCTGGGCACACACATCAGCTATCTGGGCTGTCTGTCCAGTACAGTGGGTTAGTTGTTAATTGTTAGTTGTTATTGAGAAAGAAGAGGGTTTAGTGGTCTTACACCTACCCATTGAGCCTTTAAAACTCGCTCTGGGTTGGAGCCGGTACCGGGCTGCGAACCCTGTACTTACCAGCCTTATGGCCGATGGCTTAACCACGACACTACCGAGGCCGGTCATGTATTTTTGACATGTCAGAGCAATAAATAACATAGGCCTAGTTGGAACAAGCGTTTCAGTCTCTCTTTTTTTTAAAGTCGCAGACCTTTGTTTCAACCCATGTAAATGAAAATTAAGTTTGGTTAATCTATGCAATTGCAATAAAGTTGCGACAGAGTGAAACAAAGAGTTCTGACGATGTAGCGCGGAAATACGTTTAAAGGGACATTCCTGAGTTTGCTGCATTGTAAGATGTTTCCGAAAAATAAAATTTTCTACGATTAAACTTACATATTAAATATATTTTCTTGTTTTGAATATCAGTGTCTGTATATTCAATGTGTATCTGGTCCTCTTAATATTTTCAAGAAGCCCAAACTGGATTTTTTCATCAAATAATTTCGTACGTACGACAAAAATATATTTTAGAACATAAAATGAAATGTAATCTAGTACAAACAGTATAACGATCAGAAACACGTTTAGTATACAGCCACTAATATTTTATGTAGAAAAATATATTTGTTATGTAATTACAATCGTTAAAAAGTCTCTATTAGTCAATAACATCTTAAAAATTGCTACAAACTCAGGAATGTCCCTTTAAAATATACCAGAGCTCGTTTCCATAACCGTTATACTTCTCTGAGGAATGTGCGTTTTTAAAAATAAATATGCATTTCGTGGTATTAGAACAAATAGGATGACCAAAAACACTTCGGATGTACGAAAATTAATAATCTAAACTATAAATTCAAAGTAATGTCTGATTTCAATTGTCAAAACATCTCCAATAATGATAAATAATTCACAGTGTTTAAAAACTAGGGTCTGTCACTTTAATACCATTTATGAAAATATGTAAGAAACTGATCTGCCTACTACATTCGTGTCCGTTTAGTTAGTTATCATCTATTTTACACCTTTGTTATAAAACGTACATCCAACCAGGGCCGTAGGTAGGATTTTTTGTTGGGGGGGGGGGGGGGGCAACTGAGTAGTTAATAGTCTAAAACTCCTTAAACGGTTAAGAAGAGAATTTTCTTTAAATTTCTATAATTTTTTGGCAGTTCTCTCCCCCCCCCCCCCCCCCCCCCCGCTAGCTACGGCCCTGCCAACTCGCTTTCGATTGTTAGATACGTTTTTAAAAGAATCCGTTGTATCATAAATGGTATCCAACGACCACTCATGTGGTATTCTTTATATATCATCATCATAAATGTCTTCATCCTTGATAGTAAACAGGTGCGCTTGTGGTCGGTATTTATTTATGTCTGGTTTTATTATATATAAAATATTTTAATGAATATCTACTTACAGTGTTGAACATAAAAAAGAATATATTTGCGTCACATAAACCTCTCCAAACAAGCTTTTAGCTCGAGGGCAAAAAACATTTATGCTTTTAATAAATCATTCGTTGTTCCTTAAAAGGAATACCTGACTAACTGCTAAAAGCACGGACACATATGTTTTCTTTTTTGTCTTCTTGTCATGAAATACGCATTTCCAAACCACCACGTATAGTACCCAACTCCTGGTAAAAGTCACTTCAAAGAAGACATATTTCCTTCAAAAAGAAAGCAAACGATATTCAATACCTTGAGAATTGCTTTTTCCGTTCGGCATATAACTTTGAAAAGATCAAGCGAATCTGGTTCCTGAGTTTCTCCACAGCTTTCCGCCAATTAGAGTTCTGTTAACACCTGCGCGTGGAGCAGACGAACAATTTCTCCGTTTTGTCCTTCTCCTTTCGCGCCAGTCCAGCCTGTTTCTTCAAGGGACGCAACTCGGCGTCGTATTGTTTAGCGCAAACCTTGGACTGGCGCGCGAGCCAGAGTGTCCTTTATTTCGTGAATCGATCCGGAAGTTTGTTGTCACAAACGTCTTACGTTCGTCGTTTTTAAACATCGAGAGACAGGTCGCAGAAGACGAACGCGCGCGCCCAGGCCGGAATAAACGTATCTAATTAGCACTAATTATTGCCAGAATTCCTTCTTCGACAATATTGACGAGTGAGAAAATTTAAGACGATGACAGAAATTATCAATAAGAACCAAACTGGGTGGATGGCTTTTTTTTCCCTTCTTTTTCTTCTTCTTTTCTTTTCTTTTCCTGATTTGATTTTTTAAAGTAGCATTCTTAAAGATAAGATTTGTTGCTTTTAAAGGGTGGGTGGGTGTTTTATTTTGTGGGTGTTTTTGTTTTTGCGAACAGTGTCAGAATGACCATATGTTTGACGTCCAATAGCCGATGATAAGATAAAAAATCAATGTGCTCTAGTGGCGTCGTTAAATAAAACAAACTTTTTTTGTTTTTGCGGGACGTAGCCCAGTGCTAAAGCGCTCACTTGATGCACAGTCGGTTTGGGATCGATCTCCGTCGGTGGGTCCATTGAGCTATTTCTCTTCCCAGCCAGTGCACCATTACTGGTATATCAAATGTCGTGGTATGTGCTATCCTGATGGTACATATAAAATATGCCTTCCTGCATTCCTCTGATGACTACGTATCAGAATTACCAAATGTTTGACATCCAATAGCCGATGATTAATTAATCAATGTGCTCTAGTGGTGTCGTTAACAAAACAAACTTTAACTTATCATTGACAATTTTTTTTTAATCGGATTGCACATATGATTATTTGGAGTTTTGGGATTTTTTTTTTCTAATAAAGTTTATTGACTTCAGAAAACAAATACTGTTCGATTAATGTGCAATGTATATATATAGCATATACAATAAGAACCAAACTGGGTGGATGGCTTATATATATATATATATATATATATATATATATATATATATATATATATATATATATATATATATATATATATATATATATATCATATAATATCTTACATTTTCAGTGCAATCAAAGTATGTGATATTTTTCAGATCACATACTTTAAGAATTTGATAACTTTGCAAATTAGATGTAAACTAGTCGAGGTCTCGGCACTAGGTTTATTGACATTTAAGCCAACGTACTTGGGTGACACTCCATGATTGACGTATGCATTCATAATCATCAAATAAAAACATTTCAATGGCAATTTGACACTGAAAGCTGTCCAGCGTTCAGAAAACAAAAAACGTTAGGCATAACTTTATTTTGATGTAAGGACATCCAAAATGACGTTATTCGAGTTTGACGTCATTTCCATTCAAAAATACACCGCGACACATATTCTTACGTCATTTGAATATCTAGTAATGGCGGACTGGAATTAAAGTTGCGTGTACAGTTTACAAAAACACGTTGTATTAAGCTTGATCTTATATGATAAAGAGATTATTACCCTCGTGTATTTCGGTACCGTCAATATCATATATTATTCCTAATATATGATATTGACGATAGGCATACCGAAAAACACTCTGGTAATAACCTCTCTCTCTCTCTCTCTCTCTCTCTCTCTCTCTCTCTCTCTCTCTCTCTCTCTCTCTCTCTCTCTCTCTCTCTCTCTCTCTCTCTCTCTCTCTCTCTCTCTCTCTCTCTCTCTCTCTCTCTCTCTCTCTCTCTCTATATATATATATATATATATATATATTGATATACCAGTGGTGGTGCACTGGCTGGAACGAGACATAGCCCAATGGACCCACCAACGGAGATCGATCCCAAACCGACCGCGCACCAAGCGAGCATATAATATATATGCATATAATGGAACAGTAATAATGAACAGAGATACACGTAAAACATAGTTTATAGTTTTATGGGATTAACAGAGAAGCTAGAAATAAAGAGAAGAAAGGAAGGAAAGAAAGGAAGGAAAGAAAATGTAAATGAATTTAAAGAATAAATAGTACATTTATCATTATTATTATCATCATCAATACCATCGTTACAATTACCATTACTAAATACTACTGTATTATTATTTCACGCGTATAGAGATAATGTACACAGTGTAAATGTATTTAAAGAATAAATAGTACATTTATCATTATTATCATCATCAATACCATCGTTACAATTACCATTACTAAATACTACTGTATTATTATTTCACGCGTATAGAGATAATGTACACAGTGTAAATGTATTTAAAGAATAAATAGTAAATTTATCATTATTATCATCATCAATACCATCGTTACAATTACCATTACTAAATACTACTGTATTATTATTTCACGCGTATAGAGATAATGTACACAGTGTAAATGTATTTAAAGAATAAATAGTACATTTATCATTATCATCATCAATACCATCGTTACAATTACCATTACTAAATACTACTGTATTATTATTTCACGCGTATAGAGATAATGTACACAGTGTAAATGTATTTAAAGAATAAATAGTACATTTATCATTATTATCATCATCAATACCATCGTTACAATTACCATTACTAAATACTACTGTATTATTATTTCACGCGTATAGAGATAATGTGCACAGTGTAAATGTATTTAAAGAATAAATAGTACATTTATCATTATTATCATCATCAATACCATCGTTACAATTACCATTACTAAATACTACTGTATTATTATTTCACGCGTATAGAGATAATGTACACAGTGTAAATGTATTTAAAGAATAAATAGTACATTTATCATTATCATCATCATCAATACCATCGTTACAATTACACTTACTAAATACTACTGTATTATTATTTCACGCGTATAGAGATAATGTACACAGTGTAAATGTATTTAAAGAATAAATAGTACATTTATCATTATCATCATCATCAATACCATCGTTACAATTACCATTACTAAATACTACTGTATTATTATTTCACGCGTATAGAGATAATGTACACAGTGTAAATGTATTTAAAGAATAAATAGTAAATTTATCATTATTATCATCATCATCAATACCATCGTTACAATTACCATTACTAAATACTACTGTATTATTATTTCACGCGTATAAAGATACTGTACACAGTGTAAATGTATTTAAAGAATAAATAGTACATTTATCATTATCATCATCATCAATACCATCGTTACAATTACCATTACTAAATACTACTGTATTATTATTTCACGCGTATAGAGATAATGTACACAGTGTAAATGTATTTAAAGAATAAATAGTACATTTATCATTATTATCATCATCATCAATACCATCGTTACAATTACCATTACTAAATACTACTGTATTATTATTTCACGCGTATAGAGATAATGTACACAGTGTAAATTAATTTAAAGAATAAATAGTACATTTATCATTATTATCATCATCAATACCATCGTTACAATTACCATTACTAAATACTACTGTATTATTATTTCACGCGTATAGAGATAATGTGCACAGTGTAAATGAATTTAAAGAATAAATAGTACATTTATCATTATTATCATCATCAATACCATCGTTACAATTACCATTACTAAATACTACTGTATTATTATTTCACGCGTATAAAGATACTGTACACAGTGTAAATGTATTTAAAGAATAAATAGTACATTTATCATTATCATCATCATCAATACCATCGTTACAATTACCATTACTAAATACTACTGTATTATTATTTCACGCGTATAGAGATAATGTACACAGTGTAAATGTATTTAAAGAATAAATAGTACATTTATCATTATTATCATCATCATCAATACCATCGTTACAATTACCATTACTAAA
>NC_054710.1:46884893-46962393 GCF_016097555.1 Gigantopelta aegis
TACTACTGTATTATTATTTCACGCGTATAGAGATAATGTGCACAGTGTAAATGAATTTAAAGAATAAATAGTACATTTATCATTATTATCATCATCAATACCATCGTTACAATTACCATTACTAAATACTACTGTATTATTATTTCACGCGTATAGAGATAATGTGCACAGTGTAAATGAATTTAAAGAATAAATAGTACATTTATCATTATTATCATCATCAATACCATCGTTACAATTACCATTACTAAATACTACTGTATTATTATTTCACGCGTATAGAGATAATGTGCACAGTGTAAATGAATTTAAAGAATAAATAGTACATTTATCATTATTATCATCATCAATACCATCGTTACAATTACCATTACTAAATACTACTGTATTATTATTTCACGCGTATAGAGATAATGTGCACAGTGTAAATGAATTTAAAGAATAAATAGTACATTTATCATTATTATCATCATCAATACCATCGTTACAATTACCATTACTAAATACTACTGTATTATTATTTCACGCGTATAGAGATAATGTGCACAGTGTAAATGAATTTAAAGAATAAATAGTACATTTATCATTATTATCATCATCAATACCATCGTTACAATTACCATTACTAAATACTACTGTATTATTATTTCACGCGTATAGAGATAATGTGCACAGTGTAAATGAATTTAAAGAATAAATAGTACATTTATCATTATTATCATCATCAATACCATCGTTACAATTACCATTACTAAATACTACTGTATTATTATTTCACGCGTATAGAGATAATGTGCACAGTGTAAATGAATTTAAAGAATAAATAGTACATTTATCATTATTATTATCATCATCAATACCATCGTTACAATTACCATTACTAAATACTACTGTATTATTATTTCACGCGTATAGAGATAATGTGCACAGTGTAAATTAATTTAAAGAATAAATAGTACATTTATCATTATTATCATCATCAATACCATCGTTACAATTACCATTACTAAATACTACTGTATTATTATTTCACGCGTATAGAGATAATGTGCACAGTGTAAATGAATTTAAAGAATAAATAGTACATTTATCATTATTATCATCATCAATACCATCGTTACAATTACCATTACTAAATACTACTGTATTATTATTTCACGCGTATAGAGATAATGTGCACAGTGTAAATGAATTTAAAGAATAAATAGTACATTTATCATTATTATCATCATCAATACCATCGTTACAATTACCATTACTAAATACTACTGTATTATTATTTCACGCGTATAGAGATAATGTGCACAGTGTAAATGAATTTAAAGAATAAATAGTACATTTATCATTATTATCATCATCAATACCATCGTTACAATTACCATTACTAAATACTACTGTATTATTATTTCACGCGTATAGAGATAATGTGCACAGTGTAAATGAATTTAAAGAATAAATAGTACATTTATCATTATTATCATCATCAATACCATCGTTACAATTACCATTACTAAATACTACTGTATTATTATTTCACGCGTATAGGGATAATGTGCACAGTGTAAATGAATTTAAAGAATAAATAGTACATTTATCATTATTATCATCATCAATACCATCGTTACAATTACCATTACTAAATACTACTGTATTATTATTTCACGCGTATAGGGATAATGTGCACAGTGTAAATGAATTTAAAGAATAAATAGTACATTTATCATTATTATCATCATCAATACCATCGTTACAATTACCATTACTAAATACTACTGTATTATTATTTCACGCGTATAGAGATAATGTGCACAGTGTAAATGTATTTAAAGAATAAATAGTACGTTTATCATTATTATCATCATCAATACCATCGTTACAATTACCATTACTAAATACTACTGTATTATTATTTCACGCGTATAGAGATAATGTACACGATGTAATTTAATTTAATTTAAAATTAAAACAGAAGAGTAAAAGAAGATGGAAAGAAAATAGAGTGCTTGGAAAGGTAAGAAACATTTGATGTATGGAAGAGAAGGACAAATATTGAAAGAAGGCGATAATTGTTAAAAACAATTAAGAAGGTATGCTTTGGACGAAATCTATTTCCAGACAAGCTAAATTCCTGCTTTTGTTTTCCTGTTGGTAAAAAGAGTGGTATTGTTAATTTTCATTCACGTCTGATTGTTGGTTGTCGTCCTAATGTTTGCAGTAGCGTAAGCCGGATTTTGTCTGCATATAATGTCATAAGTACTAAATATATACAGATGCATTACAAAGTCAAATGTACAGCGATTACTAACAGAAGCAAGGAGGAAAATGTATGTGGCATATTTTAGGATTATGTAATAAGTTATCACTTAATAAGGAAAGAAGCTACGTGTCTTTGATACCTATGTTTCCAGTGCTTTGAATTATGGTTTCATATGGATTTCTGTAAAAGAATTTTTAATTTTAAACGAAGCACAACAAATGTAGTAGTACTAACAGAACTTGGAAGACTTCCTTTGTATATTGTTCTAAAAATAAGAATAGTTAAGTTCATCTGCCCCGGGATAGGCCCCTAGCCTCTCAGAGGCTGAACCCTGGGGCGGATACGCACGCACGCAGTTAAGTTCTGGTTGAAACTTTTAGAAACGAAATAATTGTATTTTGAAATCACGATATGATGATATGCTAGAATAGTTCTAAATGGCTTTACCATGTTAACAAATTACTTTTAACACTATATTTTGGAGATGTTTGGTATAATCAGCATGTCAGTAATACGGAATTTTTTTTTTTAAAGTGTACAAATACGTTTAACCGATAACTTTATTCAAGAGACAGACACTGTGCTAGAAACCTCTCCTAAATGTAATGTATATAAGCATTTAATAGATACGTTTTTCTTGCAGTACTACCTTAGAATATCATTGCTTGATTGTTACACTACTCTTATAACAAAATTTCGTGTTTCTTCTCATCAATCATTTGTTGAATAAGGTAGTTATTATGGTATTGTGGTATTGAAAGGTCGCAATGAAAATGTTAGATGTGTAATCAGAATGATATAGAGGATGAATATCACTTTATTTTGATATGTCCATTGTACATGCAATTACGTTCAATATATATTAAGAAATACTACTGGCGCAAACCATCGGTTTTTAAAACTTGTGCAATTATTGTCTGTTCGAAACAGAACAGAATTATGTAACATTGGTAAATATCTTTAAAATGCATTCTGCTTACGTTCTCGACATATTTAATTGTCTATCCTTCATATATGCACCACTTGTCAATTGTTATTGATTTGTATATGAAATGTATGCCTATGAGCCGTAAGGCATATAGCTAATAAACTATGCTATGCTATATGCTATGCTCTATATACTATGCTATGCTATGCTATGCTATGTACTATGCTATGCTCTATGTATTATGCTATGTACTATGCTATGTACTATGCTATGCTATGCTATGCTATGATATGCTATGTACTATGCTATGCTATGTACTATGCTATGTACTATATACTATGCTATGCTATGATATGCTATGTACTATGCTATGTACTATGCTATGTACTATGCTATGTACTATGCTATGCTATGCTATGCTATGCACTATGCTATGTACTATGCTATGCTATGCTATGTACTATGATATGTACTATGCTATGCTATGTACTATGCTATGCTATAATATACTATGTACTGTGCTATGTACTGTGCTATGTACTGTGCTATATACTATGCTATGCTATGTACTATGCTATGCTATAATATACTATGTACTGTGCTATGTACTGTGCTATGTACTGTGCTATATACTATGCTATGCTATGTACTATGATATGTGTTATGCTATGCTATGCTATATGCTATATGCTATGCTATATGCTATGCTATATGCTATGCTATGCTATGCTATGCTATATGCTATGCTATGCTTTGCTATGCTATGCTATGCTATGCTATGCTATGCTATGCTATGCTATGCTATGCTATGCTATGCTATGCTATGCTATGCTATGCTATGCTATGCTATGCTATGCTATGCTATGCTATGCTATGCTATGCTTTGCTATGCTATGCTATGCTATATGCTATGCTATGCTATGCTATGCTAACAGAAGAACACAATAACAAACACGTCAGTGTATATACAGACACTGGTATTCTAAACAAGAAAATAGATTTAATTCGTAAAAACATAGAAACATACTTACAATGGTCGGAGATTCCCTTTACTGTACAAACATAGAAACATACTTACAATGGTCGGAGATTCCCTTTACTGTACAAACATAGAAACATACTTACAATGGTCGGAGATTCCCTTTACTGTACAAACATAGAAACATACTTACAACGGTCGGAGATTCCCTTTACTGTACAAACATAGAAACATACTTACAGACAGACAGACTACACATACACACGCAGCTAATTCAGTCGTGCAAATAAAGAAAAATAATTATTGTTAATTTCTTTTTAAATTCAGTAAAACTCGCTATTACTAATACAATATTAAATACAACTTTAAAAAAAAAAAACAAGAAGAAAAGAGAACAAAAAGAAAGAAAAAAGAAAAGAATGAAAAACGAACTCTGATGAAGAAAAGAGAAGATTTTTTAACATTTAATAATTGTAATCGCTTTCTATGTAACTGGCGAGTGCTTTATTTCCACTTATAATTCATAACAGCATTAATCAATAAGCTTAATTTTTTTTTTTTTAATATTAGGATACTGTATACAAAACTGTTTTCACTTGCAATGGGACATATTGCGATTTAAAAAGACAAAAACGAGCACGTATGATCATTCAATAAACTGCGTTTAAGCTCTTTAATACTCACACAGCTTGGAAAAACATATTAGCGTAAAAGCCTTTAAAATTAGCAGTTAGGTAAACTATTATTATACGAAACTAAACAGGAGAACTAATTCGTCATACGAAACAATGGGCGGATGATTACAACACGAGAGATTAGTGCGAGAGATTTTAATACGGCCTCCGCAGGGGGGCGGTGTTTCCCGATTTAATAAAGACTTTACTCCCAGCTAATATCGTTCCATAAATAAAAATCTTTGTGTTCAAGTCTGATTAATAGTTCTTCAATTTGAAATACGGCAACTTAGAATCGGAAATAAATCTGTGTTCTTCTTGTCGTCTGCTTACGAGTCGCGTGCTCGCTGCACGTGCACCATGGGGGAGAACAGCACGAGGTTAATGCTCTCTCGCAGATTAAAGCAAAACGGTATCATAGGGCGAACACCTTGGGAAAAGTATCTTATCGCGGATGAATATCTGTTTAATGTGCGTGATCCGACTTTGTACCATACCATCTGATAAATATGCGTTCATTTGATCTTTCTGCAGCGCGTCTTGTTCAGAGTATTTCAGCAAACGCCCTGGATTGAAAATCACCGGACCGTGGTATATTGTACACCTCGGCCTATTATTTAATTCTATTCCGTGACCAAGGGAGATGGTTAACCTGAATTAAATCCGAATGGAAATATCTCATCAAGTCGGGAGCCACAATTATCGGGACAAAAGAAAATCTTTTTAACAGGTCCGTGTGTTTTACATTTCGTGGGCGAAAACTCGCGTGCGTGGCACGTGCATCATCCCTGACGATAAACGCGTTCAACTACTCTCCAATGCAGAAATAATTGAAGGGAAAAGAAAAATTAATTGGTAACATACGCTTCGAAATCACCGGGAAAACAGAAGTAATCCGGTTACAAACGATACCCATGCATTAAGTGCGTCACGTGACTCGAACAAGACAAACGTGGTTTAAATACAAAACGGGACTTATTTTATTTTGCAGACCTATTATGGACAGAACACTTTGGCGAAGTCAGAGGTTATGCCCACGGCAGGCGTGCTTGAACAGTTTTCTGATGGAAGCATGCCAAACATTACCCACACCCGCATAGTTTGCAGCAAGCGGGATATAGGTCAGTCGGTAGAGCGCTCACCTGAGGTGCTTGTCTAGAACTACCTCGGTGGACCCATTCTCTGATTGTTCTTTTCTCGTTCCAACCAATGCACCACGACTGGTATATCAAAGGACGAGGCATGCGTTGGCCTGTTTGCTACTAATGAACAACACATAACGGGTTTCCTATAAGACTATAGGCAATACATTACCAAATGTTTGACATCTAATAGCCGATGATTAATAAATCAATGTGCTCTAGTGCATACCGTTAAACAAAATACCGGCCTCGGTGGCGTCATGGTTAGGCCATCGGTCTACAGGCTGGTAGGTACTAGGTTCGGATCCCAGTCGAGGCATGGGGTTTTTAATCCAGATACTGACTCCAAACCCTGAGTGAGTGCTCCGCAAAGCTCAATGGGTAGGTGTAAACCACTTGCACCGACCAGTGATCCATAACTGGTTCAACAAAGGCCATTGTTTGTGCTATCCTGCCTGTGGGAAGCGCAAATAAAAGATCCCTTGCAGCCTGTCGTAAAAGAGTAGCCTATGTGGCGACAGCGGATTTCCTCTAAAAAAAACCCAGTGTCAGAATGGCCATATGTTTGACGGCCAATAGCCGATGATAAGATAAAAAATCAATGTGCTCTAGTGGCGTCGTTAAATAAAACAAACTTTACTTCTTAAACAAAATAAACGTGCCCAAATCCAAAAGGTTCAAGCGCACGCCTATCCCGGACTTGACTTCTGACATCGCCAGTGGCCAATTCCGGGACAGGAATCTGGGGGCAATTTCACAAGACATTGTAAGTTTACATCTGCTACTAGCAGTTATACATGGACATACATTTACAAGTGTTTGGCGTCTATTTCACAAGACATTGTAAGTTTACGCCTGCGACTAGCAGTTATACATGGGCATACATTTGCAAGTGTTTGGCGTCTGTTTCACAAAACATTGTAAGTTTACGTCTGCGACTAGCAGTTATACATGGGCATACATTTGCAAGTGTTTGACATCTATTTTACAAGACATTGTAAGTTTACGTCTGTGACTAGCAGTTGTACATGGGTATACATTTGCAAGTGTTTGACATCTATTTTACAAGACATTGTAAGTTTACGTCTGCGACTAGCAGTTGTACATGGGTATACATTTGCAAGTGTTTGGCGTCTATTTCACAAGACATTGTAAGTTTACGTCTGCGACTAGCAGTTATACATGGGCATACATTTGCAAGTGTTTGGCGTCTATTTCACAAGACATTGTAAGTTTACGTCTGCGACTAGCAGTTATACATGGGCATACATTTACAAGTGTTTGGCGTCTATTTCACAAGACATTGTAAGTTTACGTCTGCGACTAGCAGTTATACATGGGCATACATTTACAAGTGTTTGGCGTCTATTTCACAAGACATTGTAAGTTTACGTCTGCGACTAGCAGTTATACATGGGCATACATTTACAAGTGTTTGACATCAATTTCAAAAGACATTGTAAGTTTACGTCTGCGACTAGCAGTTATACATGGGCATACAATTACAAGTGTTTGGCATCTATTTCACAAGACATTGTAAGTTTACGTCTGCGACTAGCAGTTATACATGGGCATACATTTACAAGTGTTTGGCGTCTATTTCTCTAAACATTGTAAGTTTACGTCTGCGACTAGCAGTTATACATGGGCATACATTTACAAGTGTTTGGCGTCTATTTCACTAAACATTGTAAGTTTACGTCTGCGGCTAGCAGTTATACATGGGCATACATTTACAAGTGTTTGGCGTCTATTTCTCTAAACATTGTAAGTTTACGTCTGCGGCTAGCAGTTATACATGGGCATACATTTACAAGTGTTTGACATCTATTTTACAAGACATTGTAAGTTTACGTCTGTGACTAGCAGTTGTACATGGGTATACATTTGCAAGTGTTTGACGTAAGTGTTTGGCGTCTATTTCACAAGACATTGTAAGTTTACGTCTGCGACTAGCAGTTATACATGGGCATACATTTGCAAGTGTTTGGCGTCTATTTCACAAGACATTGTAAGTTTACGTCTGCGACTAGCAGTTATACATGGGCATACATTTACAAGTGTTTGACATCAATTTCAAAAGACATTGTAAGTTTACGTCTGCGACTAGCAGTTATACATGGGCATACATTTACAAGTGTTTGGCGTCTATTTCTCTAAACATTGTAAGTTTACGTCTGCGACTAGCAGTTATACATGGGCATACATTTACAAGTGTTTGACATCTGTTTCTCTAAACATTGTATGTTTACGTCTGCGACTAGCAGTTATACATGGGCATACATTTACAAGTGTTTGACATCTGTTTCACTAAACATTGTAAGTTTACGTCTGTGACTAGTAGTTATACATGGGCATACATTTACAAGTGTTTGGCGTCTATTTTTTAAACATTGTAAGTTTACGTCTGCGACTAGCAGTTATACATGGGCATACATTTACAAGTGTTTGGCGTCTATTTCACAAGACATTGTAAGTTTACGTCTGCGACTAGCAGTTATACATGGGCATACATTTACAAGTGTTTGGCGTCTATTTCTCTAAACATTGTAAGTTTACGTCTGCGACTAGCAGTTATACATGGGCATACATTTACAAGTGTTTGGCGTCTATTTCACTAAACATTGTAAGTTTACGTCTGCGACTAGCAGTTATACATGGGCATACATTTACAAGTGTTTGGCGTCTATTTCACAAGACATTGTAAGTTTACGTCTGCGACTAGCAGTTATACATGGGCATACATTTACAAGTGTTTGGCGTCTATTTCACAAGACATTGTAAGTTTACGTCTGCGACTAGCAGTTATACATGGGCATACATTTACAAGTGTTTGGCGTCTATTTCACAAAAAATTGTAGGTTTATGTCTGTGACTAGCAGTTATACATGGGCGTACATTTACAAGTGTTTGGCGTCTATTTCACGAAGAAAATTACATCGTTAAGGAAAGTGGCGGGACGTAGCCTAGTGGTAAAGCAATCTCTTCATGAGCGGTCGGTTTAGGGTCGATCTCCGTCGTTGGCCCCATTGGGCTATTTCTCGTTCCAGCCAATGTTCCACAACTCGTGTTACAAAGGCCGTGGTATGTACTATCCTGTCTGTGGGATGGTGCACATAAAAGATCCCTTGCTGTAATCGAAAAGAGTAGCCCATGAAGTGTCGACAGCGGGATTCCTCTCTCACTATCTCTGTGGTCCTTAACCATATGTCTGACGCCATGTAACCGAAATAAAATGTGTTGAAGGCGTCATTAAATAAAACATTTTCTTCCTTCCATTAAGGAAAATGGAGCATTTTAAAGGCATACTGTCACAGATTTAAGCACCTTATTTCTCTAAAAATGGATAATAAATAAAAATTACATTAATTGTTGGAAACCAAATCTAGCTATCGCATCACCGTAACTGAACCATGATGGAATGAAATCCATGTCATCCCTCTCAGCAATTTTAGTTTTTAAATTATGAACCATTGCCATAATTCAATTATTTTTAGAAAATGTCATTAATAAATGGTTGAATAAAGTACATTTAGGGACAAATCAAATAATTTTTGTTCAGGTAATAAATACTTTGTTAGACCATTAAATAGGTCAGTGATCTGTGACAATATGCCTTTAAGGACAAAATAAAAGAAAATATGTGTACTTCTAACTATATTTGTTGTACTATAATAGTAATAAGAATTGTGGGTTAGTCGTAGATTTACGTTTATGTGCAAAACTAGGCTTAAGATATTTGTGAAACTGGGTCCTGTTTAACCATTATACTACTTATATGACTTAAACTATATTTGAGGGGCGAAATGTCAAACATTTAATAATTTGGACCTGTAGTCTTAGAGAGAAAACCCGCTACATTTTTCCATCAGTAGCAAGGGATCTTTTATATGCACCATCCCACAGACGGAATAGCACATACCACGGCCTTTGATATACCAGACGTGGTGCACTGGCTGGTACGAGAAATAACAGAATGAGCCCACCGACGGGGATCGACCCTAGACGAACCGCGCATCAGGCGAGCGCTTTACCACTGGGCTCTGTCCCGCCTGTGTGTCCGATTACGTATATGGATTACGGACAAACAGAAGGCGAAATTTAATTTTGATCGTAATCCGCATGGGCGTAGAAAGGTGCCAAAAATTGTGTGTGTATGTGTGCCCCCCCCCCCCTCCCCCCATATATATATATATATATATATATATATATAAACTATCGCTGCTGTTACTGGATCAAGAACAGTGTGTGTGTATGCGTACACGTAATCCATGATACAAATCGAATACAAGGATGCATACATACAAGTGTACGGAGACGCATAATAAAATATAAATGGAATCTACTCAAACCTATTTGCATATAAAAGAAAGTGACTGTTACGGGTACGCATTGTGGATTACCGATACGCATATGCAAACACGTTACGGACAAATGGAATTTGCGCCAAAAATCACATTTCTCTCCGATTCCACGCAGACGGCACATTAATTTGAAACGTCGATTTTAGCTTTCTCCGTTTTTTACACCTCCATATTACATTTCAAATCAATTAATTTAGTCGACGGATTACCATCTATTTTCTGCCAACAGTCTTTTGTGCAGTCCTGATACGTTTTCATGAAGTGACCGATAAAAACACGATTCTCTTATCAGATTGGGCTTGTGTTGCTAGTTCTTGCCTAAAGGCGCTATCATATCACGAGAAATGTTCTCTTCTTTTTTTTTTGATAGCTATATGGCATTTCGATTAGTAGTAAAACATTTATGAATTTTGTTACTTGCCATGTGGTTGGTTGTGGTTTTGAGTCGGCACCAACAATAGCTAAAGGCCGTTCCAGGGACTGATGCAGAATTTTTTTTTCCATCATGGGGATGCAACATTTAAAAAGGGCACGGTCTATAGTATTCAGGGGAGGAAATGCTTTATTTAACGACGCACTCAACACATTTTATTTACGGTTATATGGCATCAGACATATGGTTAAGGACCAGACAGATATATATATATATATATACATATATATATATATATATATATATATATATATGAAACCCGCTGTCGCCACTTCATGGGCTACGCTTTTCGATTAGCAGAAAGTGATCTTTTATATGCACCATCCCACAGACAGGATAGTACATACCACGGCCTGTTACACCAGTCGTGCATTGGCTGGAACGAAAAATAGCCCAATGGAGCCACCGATGGGGATCGATCCTAAACCGACCGGCATCAAGCGAGCGCTTTACCACTGGGCTAGGTCTCGCCCATCAGTATACAGGGAGACGGGGGCAGGTGAGCAACTGTCCTTCCCCTCCAGTGCTGGAGCAAATCCTCAAATTCGAGCAAACACAATAGAGATATTCGGGCAACACGAGCTAGCCTAAAACCTTTTCACCATGTATTTTCATCATTCTCTTATTTCGACACCCAATAGTCGATGTATTTTTCGTGCTGGGGTGTCGTTAAACATTCATTCATTTATTCCATCATTCTACCGATTCGGGCAAAAACAGGCCTGCACCCCAAACAAACTGGGAGCCTGTACGCCTAAAATAATTTTTAAAAGACACCCATATTAGTGCGTAATAAAAAAAAAAAAAAAAAAAAATAAAATAAAAAAAGAAAAAGAAAAAATGAATCGTATTTTTTAAAAGTTGAATAGCATCTTGTACCCTTCTTCTGGATCCGCACTTGCCGTTCCCGAATTAGATTGGGCTCCCTGTGACATTCCAGTAATCTTTAATTTAACACTTCATAGTGACAACTTGTCTGAGGGTTTTGTGTATTGCCAATCATATCACTGTATTCAATGTTACGCTCAACATAAAAGGAAAAAACAAGTCTCTTTTGTTTGACTATAGTACATTGATTTATTTATCATTGGCTATTGGATGCAAAACATTTGATAATTTTGACATATAATCAAATGTTTTACATCCAATAGCCGATGATAAATAAATCAGTGTGCTATAGTCTTTCAGAGAAACCCACTATATTTTTCCATTAGTAGCAAGTGATCTTTTATATGCACCATCCCACAGACAGGATAGCACATACCACAGCCTCCGATATACCAGTCGTGGTGCACTGGCTGAAACAAGAAATAGCCCAATGGGCCCACCAGCGGGGATCGATCCTAGACCTTTACGACTGGGTACGTCCCGCCCCTTGATCTCTTGATAAACGCTGACGTACCATTCAACTGTCAGAATCTATAATTCCGCAACAGACAGTATCCTGATGGTAATTAGTGAAAAACATAGATGCACAACAAGGTGTATAACATTGTACAGTTTATTTACACAAAATGCATAAAAACATGTCGATGTAAGTTTAAAATAACGGATCATACACAGACCTCGGCAGTCAACATCTTTTTTCAAAACAAAAATCTTTGAAATCTTTTGTGTGTTTTGGTCAGTAAGTACTTTTCTCGCAGGTCATCAGTCTTCCAAGATTTCCCTTTAGTCATTTACACACTCCCGTCATAATCACTGTGGAAAAAGATAAAGAAAAAGGAAAAAAAGAAAAGAAATGTTTAAAAAACAAAAACAAACCCGCTACATTTTTTCCATTAGTAGCAAGGGATCTTTTATATGCACCCACATATAGGATAGCACATACCACGGCCTTTGATCCCAAACGGACCGCGCATCAAGCATGCGACTTCACAATGCAGTGGGGAAAATACTTGCAACGAAGATGTGATATTGCTTGAGAACTTTGTGAATTAAGACCTCAGGAACTCTCCCCCCACCCCACACCAGCTGTAATATCTTCAACTTGCCTCTCCACCTCTTTTATTTTAACATCTACCCTCCGTTCTACAACTATACTCGAAAAATGAATTAAGAGCCGGTAGACTGTTCGGTCAGTTTTTGGTACTAGTACAATACGTGAGCAAGCTTTGTTCACTGATGATTTTTAAACATTGTTTGAGTAAATTCTGATCAGCGATGCATGCAGAAAGTCCAGCTTTGTATACTTTAAAACCAAATATGACTTTTGTACCTCATATAAAGAAAAATGGTGAAAGTATTCAGAGCTGGTTTATCCTAGTAGCACATGCTACGAGCCCTGCGTTCCAGGGGGCCTCGATGTGATGTGTACGTTTATTTTCCCCACACTTTTTTTGCCCCTCTCCCAAAGGGGTTTGCAAAATAAATATCCTGGGAAGGGGGTCCCAATGTTATTTGTGCTACAGGTCCCGCGGATCCTTAAACCAGCTCTGTCTATATACAGTGGGCTGAATTACAGGACACTAAACTGTTTTAATGAAAGTCCCCCATAACTGAATTCATAAATATACACATAGGAAGAAAAATAAACTTGAACTAAGTAAGGTTACTTCTTTTGGATTGTTGTTTCAATCAAAATAATCTATGGAATAGTAAAACACACGCACACGCACACACACGCACGCACACACACACACACACACACACATTCTCTCACTCAAAAGTTTTACTACACCATCAATGTAAACAAAACAATATAGTAGTAATACTAATAGTATGAAAGCCAAATGTTGCCACTTTATTTTCTAATTAATTTTTTAAAGATGACTTGTTAATTCAATTTGTTCTCATTATTTAAATTAAATTCTTTATTTTAATTTTCTTTGTAATATCAATATTGTTCTCATTATTTCATTTATTTTGTAATAATTTCAATGTTTAAAAATATATATAACGGAAATAATGAGAGAAAAGAAAAAAAAATACTAGTATAATTATGTATTTGCAAAAAACCCACATGAAATGTCGAAATAATATATTGTTTTTTTTGTTCATGTAATATGTGGCAACATTTTGTTTTCATAACATCACTTTTAAAGGCATATTGTCACAGACCACTGACCCATTTATATGGCCTAACAAAGTATTATCTGAAAATATATATATTTGATTTTTCCCTAAATGTACTTTATTTCACCATCTACATAACCACCATACTCCACTTATTAATGATATTTTATAAAAATAATTGAATTATGGTAATGGTCCATAATTCAAAAACTAACATTGCTGAGAGGATTGACATGGATTACACTCCATCATCATGTAGTTAAAAGTGATGCAATAGCTAGGTTTGGTCTGTAGAAATTAATGTAATTTTGATTTATTATTAATTTTTAGTGAAATAAGGTCCTTAAATCTGTGACAGTATGCCTTTAAACTTGAATAACTGTTAATTACTTCACATTATTGCAAAATACTTTTCTGCTGACAAAAACTCAAAATTAACTGAATTATTAACAGCATTATCAAACCAGTATTTCACAAGTAAACACAAAACTGATGAACAAAGGAATACTATGTTTAACAAATAACTCTTCAATATTATTAAAGTGTTACTACCTGTTAGTAAATGTATCACACTCTTACCTCAATCATATATTTATTAGGAACCGCTCCTAGTATACTCTTCAAAAAAAGTAGGGGAACTCTAATAAGAATTTACAACTGTCAAAATTGTACGGTATATTAGCTATGGGGAATGGTTATATAATAATAGTGAATTAATTGGGAAAACATTACAACCGGTAGTTCAGTATTACAGTAGGTTTTATGACCACCAAAGATCTTGAAAGACGATTGGGGTCAGAAGTGAAATTTGAAAGTTAACAGGGTTTTTTTATTGGTAAATCGCAAGTTCAAACAATAAAAATGACTAAAAACAAAACAGTAACTGTATAATCAACAGAATGAAAAAGATTGACAGAAATAATGTTCCATAGTGATTAATGGACCTTCCTGGAAATGGTCAAACTTGAGAATGACACCCCATGCACATGTACGGGGCAACTGTGTGATGCATGTGCAAACTATGGAATGTGTTTGGGTGTGTTGATAAACAGAACTGAACGTTCTTTACTAGGATGTTTGTGGTCAAAACGTATGTTTTAATATTTCAGGTTCCCCTACTTTTTTTCAAGAGTATATATATATATTTTTACAATGGCAGTTTGAACACCGGTGATGGGCCATTCTAAAAATAAAACACTAACCTGCTTTTTTAGTAGCTAGTTCATTGATAAGCAATTTTTAATAATAATAATAAAAATGATGATAATAACAGATTCTTACACACCCATTGGTGAGACCATCATTCGTTATTTATGGTAACACACACCAATAACACACCTGATAACAATTTAAAGACATACAATTGATGGCTCCTGTGTTGACCTGGACACCAGTCATACATTCCAATGAAAACAAAATGAAATCAAATTAACCGTTCTGTTATGTGCAAACTAATTGCTCTGTGCTGCACAAGTTAGCTGCAAGTACCGTAAATAATGTTTTGTTTGAAAAGACAAATAAAATGTTATTTTAAACAAGTTTTTTTTTTTAGGATATGTAAAAATAGATTATTACATTTGTATCTATTGCATACCATTTATCTTATATCTCGCCCTAAAACCTATCCAACTCACTTTTGCTCACAATGTGTCTTGAAACAATTTATAAGATAAATTGTCTCCAAAAGCCAGGCATGTAGTATATTGTCTGCTTCCCAGTTTATCCATTAAAACAAACACTGTGTACTAGTAATATACCATACTATAAAAATAAATTCAATTTTAGTGTGACCTATAATGGCATTATTCAAGACTTGGTGCATTTTTGAAAGTAGTATCCAGAAAGCTTTCACCTCCCTTAAGGGCTGTTCCAGACCGTATCACAAGGGGGTGGGGAGGGGGGAGGTGGGACTGTACTTATCAGTTTATGCCTTGTGGGTCTACTAGTCTTTTTATCTATATATATTTGGTTTAAATCAATTTGAAATTATCGCCAATTTTCATGGTCCCTTTTAAAAATATCAGTACAGAAAATAACCTCTCTAAACCGGATACCCCTGATAACCAAACTTTTTACTTGGTCCTTGCAGTGTCCGGTTTAAATGGGTTTCAATTTATGTCAAAAACCCTCTTAATAGAAAATCTAGAAGCCCTAAATTAAATGATAAATGATGATCCAATGTATTTCCTACAATTTCAAATACTTGTATACATTAGAATTTTTTTCCCCTTTTGTTATTTTTAAGTAGGTGCCAAGTATATGATGAATTTGTCAATTGAATACATGTCAACCCACCAACAACACCCACCCTCCCTAAACAAAACGTGAATGAATGAATGTTACACAACACCCCAGCACAAAGTCATAAAAAAACACAAACCGCCCTCTCCCCCCCCCCCCCCCCATTACTCTCAGTTCCAACACTTGCCTATGATTACCATATTAAATGTTTTCCACAAGCATTCACTAGTATGCAGTAGTACCGTCAGTATGCATGCACATGTTAAGCTGAATCTTACTGAAACTACTATGAATATCTGTTTAAGATATTTCAGGAGAGTCAAAAAAAAATGTTCTGTCTTGAATGACGAATCTGTGCTGGGTGTTTATTTTTGATTTGTGATGTGTTGTCTCTTTCTCTTTATAAATAATGAATAACTTCACTATTACAAGCTGTTCGGTTAGTTAGCAAACACATTTTGATAACTTATTTTATTGGGGGAACCTCTGAGAACATTTGTGAAAAAGCCTCCATAGAAATGAAATGCATAATGCCACAATACAGTTCTTCCAAATGATCTACATAGTACAAAATAATGTATTAAATGGCCATTGTTTACGTTCTCGTTTTGATGAATACCGACTACCACCGCTGCAAGTTGGGGATAAATGGATTTTTAGTAGCTGGATTATTTGCTTTTTATGTTTACAAATATAATCTCGGTAAGTAATGAAATGAGTATGAAAATGAACCGTTTGGTTGAAATCTTGTATTAAAATCCACTAATGCTTGCTCTCTATTACAATGAGAGGTTGGGACATAGCTTAGTCATAACTGCACGTCGTCAGAGAGTCCGAGGTCTGATCCTCATACAATCAACTTTTTCTGATATACTTAGATTCCACCACACCTCCTTCCCCATTTCTCCTGTCTGTGAGATGGTGCATATAAAACATCCCTTGCTACTAATGGAAAAATATATTGGGTTTCTTCTCTAGGACTACATGTCAAAATGACCAAATGTTTGACATCCAATAGCCAATGATTAATAAATCAATGTGCTTTAGTTGTCTTCCTATTTCAACCTGAGGCTCTTAATTGGTAATGTAATGGCTATGATAGGTATTGTCCTTTCAGTGGAAAAATCAACTTGAGATAAACACAATCATCAGTTAGAATCAGGGTTTGACAAATTTACTCGCCCTCAATCCCTGCTAGTTAATTTTTGGTCTTGGCTAGTTGAAATTATCAACTGCTAATACCATTATACATAGGGCTCTAGCCAAGGCTTCTGTGAGGACAAGAGACTTTCTCAAACATTTGTTGAAAACTGTTAAACCAACGAAAGACCCAAATAAAAACAATTATGGCTAATAAATAATGGGAGACTGCCTCCATGCACTCCTCGAAATCGCCTCATAACTTTATCTGTCTGATGAAATGTATTGAAAGTAAACACAGTGGATTTTAAACTTTGAATTCAGCCAGATCGGAAACTACAGACTATGGAATTCGTACACAATATATACATATATAAATATACAATTATAAATATTTACAATATATACATCTTATTATTACATATATACAAATTAAATAAGCCTTATAATGTAGACAGTATGGTCATGTTTAGAGTGTATGTTTCTGCTATTTTTAAAATTAATTTTAGCTCATCATTACTAACGTATAGATTGTTATAGCAGGACAATTTTTATCAAGCTTACTATAAATCCAAAACGGCAACCCTCCCCACCTCAAATTACAAAAGTTTATGGCTGACAACCAGAATTCATTGTCCACTTCTTTCGAAAATGGGATAGTCCATTATCAATTTCTCTCTCTCTGTGTCTCTCTCTTAAAATGATACTGATGAAAAGAAATAAGGGAACATGTGATATCTGATATATCACTGTTAGAGTAGTTAAGCCTGTATAAAATACACAGATATAATGTGGAATTGAATATTAGTATGGCGGGATGTAGCCCAGTGGTAAAGCGCTCGCTTGATGCATGGTCGTTTTGGGATCGATCCCTCTCGGTGGGCTTATTGGGCTATTTCTCGTTCCAGCCAGTGCACCATGACTGGTACATCAAAGGCCGTGGTATGTGCTATCCTGCCTGTACGATGGTGCATATAAAAAAATCCCTTGCTATTAATGGAAAAATATAGTGGGTTTCTCTGTAAGACTATATGTCAAAATTATAAAATGTTTTACGTCCAATAGCTGATGATAACTAAATCAATGTGCTCTAATGTTGTTGTTAAACTAAACAAAACATGACTATCAGTAATGCCAGTATCACTTATATTCCTGATACTATGGATGAGGGTTTCGGTTACAGTCAATATTTGCTGTTACTGTGTATGTGTACCCGTATATCTTTCCATCAGTATATTTTACAAGGATATATATGAAATATGACCAATGCAAAGCTATATAATTTGATAAAACAAAATACTATTTCTGAAAAATGAGAAATGTGTTAACCTTACGAAACATGTTTTTTTGGAAAGCATGATTTTGGATAGAACCTGTTCTTATTGTGAGCCAATAGCTATCAATTGGTTATCATATGACTGCTAATAAACAACTAAACCATGCAAAATATCTCATGAGATTATTACTAAAAACAAAACAACCGTTACACAAAAATAAAATGCTTTTAGGGTCAAAGAAACTTACGAAATTCTTTAAATGCCTTGGAGTTGAAATTAAAATCTTAATTGAAATATTCCAAAATCATGGTCATTCTGTTTTTTAGTTTTGAAATAAATTTCTTCAGAATGTCTTGTGTCAGCTTTTATAAACCTGTGATGTTTATTTTTAAAAATTAAATCACTAATCAATTTGAAACTACTATTTATCATATTAAAACAGAGTTGAAATCTCAATGTTCCTATGTAAACCTCTGAAATACAGTATCAACTTCTGTAACAGTCACAATATATATATATATATATATATATATATATTTTTTTTTTTTTTTTTAATGAAGCAATTCTGTGCAATGATGATAAACTGATAATGACAAAACCCTTGACAAACAAAGAGCACCATTAGTTGCAGTACTCATCACCCTAGACGTGAAAGTTGTTCATATTAAAGAAAGGCACAATTAGTATATTAGTTGTTTGTACACGCACACTACATACAATAATGAACACTTAAGAACTTCCGAACAGTCGCAGGTAGGAGCTCCATGCTACAAAACACTTTTAAGGCTACAATCTTCAGAGTTCCTAATAAGGGGACTGTACTCTTCACTTCCGAAATAAGTACTTTCTTCCACAATACATTTTTAGCTTAACAACTGCCTACGGCAAGTTATCACCAAGATTTTCAATATATATATATGAGGCAGTTGTAATTCGCTAATATTGACAAAGAAGCTATAACCTCAGTATTATCAACAATAAAGAGAAGATATTGTATAAAAACAAAATACCATTAAAGGGATCATTCGTTGTTTGCTGTTACTATAACATGTTTCCAACTAATGCCTCTTTAACGGCTAAAATTATATGTTAAACACATTTTAGTTTTGAGGGGGTCAGCTCTGTGTTCCCTCAACTCTATTTCTCCCCAACACTATGTTCTATCGAATGAATGTTTTAAAGTTAGGGTTAGGGTTAGAGATAGAGCCGAGGGAACATAAGACATGGTTCCATTTTTGAGTATCAGTGTCTTTATATCCAGTACAGGGGATGTATTTTAATTTTTGGGTGGTATGGTAAGTGTTGTCTTCAGTTTAATAACAGAAATTGGGCAAGGTGTCATGGCAAACCAGGTAGGGCATCACAGCATTTTTTTGCCGCTGACATGACATTTTCCAACCAAAAAGGGCAAACACGGCATTTGATGTCATTGTCATGGTAACATTTGAAACTTGCCAGTGTGTTTCTGATCATTCTAATGTTTGTAATAGCTTAAACTTCATTTCACTTCCTAAAACAAACATTTTAATGTATGAAATTAATGGGAGATATAATCCAGTTTGGCCCACAAACATTATTACAATACAAAAACACCTAATAATATATATTATACAGAAAATTATATTCTAGCACAGAATTTTTTCTTTTTTAAGGATACTGCTGGAATCATAAAGATAGTGTAATACCGATTTTGGGGGATTCCATGTCATATTATTTTTCCAACCTAAATTCTGGTATTTGCGAAAACATGAAATCCTGCTACACATGAACATTTAATTAATAAATAATTTTAGTTATTTAAAATACCATCTGTTAGTCAGAAACATGTCACAATAGCTGCAAACTGAGGAACAGTCTCTTTAATGAAACTCATCCTGTGATTCCCAACACATTTGTTTACAATAAACAGTAATATTCTCTTTAAGTCTCAAACCTTGGAATCACATCACATAAACTACGCTGTTGTTCAAGTATGACTTCAAGAGATGAGGGCACCGTCTGCAACATACCGGTTTCATCCGCTAATTTCACTTTACGTTACCATTGGCAACACGTTATTTTTGCTTACGCACACACTCATACACGAGAGCTTCCTTATCACAATTCTGTGTAAGTATCAGGATTTTTTTTACACATATGATTTTACATGGGTGATTTTATGCATATGATTCTCTTACACAAGTGATTTTTACGCATGTGATTCTAGATGGGCGATTTCACACAGATGATTTCCTCGCTAGACTATCATATCGTCTGCACCGTCTGTGTTTTCTGCTCCACCACCCGACGCAAACCGACCGGTCTGATTGAGTCCCGTGCATTGTTTAGTTTGCGTTCTATACACTCGCTGACCAGTCTGTTCAACTCCCCAGCACTGTAACCTAGCAACATCTTGAGGTCACACACAAACTTGTAGACGAACCTCTTCCCATGAACCTGAAATAAACATAACATCATTTAAAAACCTAGCAGTAAAAAAAACCCATAAATATTAAAATGGAAAAATACTGTCACCAGTGAAAAGCATTCATACCAATACACGGCTAGTTTTGGATGAGCCAAAAATTCTACCAAATTATCTACTAAACTTATATCAGTCATAAACAAATATCAGTCATTATATAAACGATGGATGGTACTGTGATTGTGTAGTTAATGAACAATAGTTAATGAACAAGGAGTTTGTAGGCTAGTAATAATTTCCGTTATGTTCATTACAATTTAAAGCCATCCAATTAGTCCAGCCGTAATAATGCCAATTTGTTAATTTCTCGATAAACGTACAAATAAAGTCGTCTGGGAGCGGCATATCTGAAGACGTCACTTTACATTGGTACGTTGCCTTACTGAACTTCACTGTTTAAGAACCCCCAAAATATTTCAAAATAAAACATGAAGTTTTAGTGTTATTATTAGTATGTTTCAAATATAATTACAAGGAAGGAAAGAAATGTTTTATTTAACAAGGCACTCAACACATTTTATTTACGTTTATATGGCGTCAGACACATGGTTAAGAACCACACAGATATTGAGAGGAAACCCGCTGTCGACACTTCATGGGCTGCTCTTTTCGATTAGCAGCAAGGGATAGATCCTACACCGACCGCGCATCAAGCAAACGCTTTACCACTGGGCTACGCCCTCCTCACCCCCATAATGATAACGATTCACTCAGTTTGTAGATGGAGTTTTTTTCACACCCCGATGAATGTAAAACAGATAATTAACAGTTTCTTATCTCTGGTTACTGAACTTGTTTTTCCTTTATAGAATCACATACCTTAGCGATCATGTCTCCATCGTAGTAGTACCTCAGTGCTCGACTCAGCTTCTCGTAGTTCATGGTGGGTTTGTTCTTGCGCCGCCCCCACATCTGAGCGACCATCTCCGGGTTGTTCAGTTTGAACTCGCCCTCGTCGCCCACCCACATGATGATCTCGCGGCAGTCCTTGTCCGTCAGCAGTTCAAGCAGGAACTGCCACAGCTGAATCTGACCGTTGTTACCTGTCAAACAAAACAACGATGTCAGCTACACCATATAATTTACTATTAATAAGATACAGAGTAATGCACATAGCCCCGTTTTAGGTAGCGATCTTGGCACTAAGATCAAATTACGGTCTTTGCGCACTTTAAAGGAAACATGTCACGTGACCTATATTTGGTACCAACCATGTACAATTAATTATAAATTGAATCACCTAAAAATAAAAATTAAAATTAAATTAATTACTTAAAATATCTCCATAAAACAACCCCAGATACGAGCTCTTAGCGGAAATTGCCGATCTTTAATGAGCTGGGCAATCACGAGGTCCATGACGTCAGAGACGTGTCGCTTGATCTGAAGCCTTACACTTAAAAGCATTAGTCCGTACCACTCATAAAGAATCTAAGACTTGCACAGCTTACCAAAACAATGAGTGTTCGTTCGCAAAACGTTTTGCCGTATCAATTGGAGCTGTTAGTAAATGAAGAAAGACACACATTTACTTACAACAGTGATACTGAAGAAAAAACGGATAGCGAGTCGGAGGGTGGAGAAACCAATGGTCGACCAATTTACAGCCCGGAGCCCGAAAGTAACCCAGAGACAAAACCAAAACCCGGATGCTAATGCCGAGGTGTATACTGTTCATATTTAGCATAAAGATACACCTCGATATGATGTATTTAAATATGTAAAAAATATAAATGTAGGACAAACATTTTTTTTTTTTTTTTTTTTAGAAAATATCGCATTTTTCATGTTCGGGCTGTTCATAATGAAATCTGTATGCACAGTGTAAACAAATGCTCTAATTTACGACAAGGCGCTTCACTTTCATTAACCTGACTTGTAAAACAACATAAATGACTTGAGAGTATAAACAACTTTTTAACTAAATATATTTCTATTTGCATCAATAGAACGAAATGGGGTTATAGTATTTTTCTCTCTTAAAAAAAAAGCAGCATATTATTAGGCCTATTGGTAGGGTGCGTTAGAGTGAAAACAACCACTCACGATACCCATGTGATAATTTTCTTTTCTTTGGTACTACGTAATTGGTCAGTTTTGTAATTTTAGATGGGAAAGTCTACTTAATCAAGGGTTTTACAGCATTATTTACAGTAATGAAGCAGAGCGGCTGATAATGTCCATTAACATTGTACTATAGTCGCGACAGGTTACGCTACAATACCCTGTGATCTTAAAAAACTGGCAAGTATTTTGTACGTATGTCTAGACAGTGGTAATCACGTACCTGGTCGATACCCTGCAATATACACTTGCCAATCAGGAAACACATGTGCAGGACACGGAAAGAAAGGACCAATTAACTAAAATAACACTCCGATTCTCAAGTCAGCCCGTGGATGAAACATAATAGTTATTTCGACACCGACAGTAGTGGTTTATTTTTAATTGAACTTCGTGTTACTTTGGGGCTTCGGGCGATGAGGAATGTTTTTGTGACGTACTCCGCCCGAAGATTAAAATCATTATTTAAAATTATTTTATTATTTGTGCCAAATATGTACAATGTACACCTCGGCATTCGCAACCGAGTACTGTTTTTGTCTCTGGGTAACGTTCGGGCTCCGGGCTGTAATAGGCTGACACCAAAGTACTATGCGGTGTTGGTGTCCAATCTTTTGTTTTGCGATAAAATACACACGTCTTTCTTCGGATACAATCCTTTGGAAAACCGTAAAAAGACAATCCCGATCGTTTAAACTGTTTATTTTTACACCCAAAGGCCGTGCAGTACGGCACTGTTGGACTGGAAAGATCGTAAGCCCCTTACTCCATATATAAACAGTTAACAACAATGGAAGAGTACAGCGGCTCTGATGTCACTTCCCTTTTTCCCCGAACACTCATGAATAAATATGCATAAATCGTACTTTGATACTGATTGGCATAATTTCTTCATTTTAAGTTAACTACGTGTATTTTATTGTTATAAACTTATTTGTATATTATTTTTATATCATTTTGCTTTTAAAATTAGCTATAATATGGTCTCGTAACATGTTTCCTTTAACCTTCTGACTACTGCAGGCAAGATATTTCGCCCGACATCATGCCAGTCGACATACTGTACACTGTATACAATGCATTCCCCCAATTCATATTTCCCACTCTTTTGTACATGACACTCACCGGAAACGATTTACTAACAGGAAACAGTTTATTTTACAGCATGCTAGCTTTTGTTTGTTGTTTTTCAGTGGAAAATAGCTTGGAATTTTGAGTTCAAAAAGTGGTTTTCAGCAAGTATTTTCTCTTGACATGAATGGCAGCACGTCATGGTTATTTTCAGGGATCGATAGCTGATTGTGACAGCTAATTTAATAATAAATTTGATCGTTTTAGCAACAACGAAAATCACCAAAATATTGCAATATGAATCGTAGTTCGGGTTTTAAAAAGAATTCTGGTCAGAAAACCACTGTTATCGGGAATAATGGACATAAATAGTGGACAGCTGGCCACAAATGCCCGTAAGTAAACACAACTTTTTAGAGTTTTTGCCTAATTTTAATCACCATTAACTGATCTAAAATATAAAAATTACAAAAATAATACTTACTGATTCATATATGAACTTTATTTTATGTATTTATAAAACATTTAAGTGAATATATGTCAGTAAAAATTATAAACTTGTACCCACTCCAACATGGTTTTTGTCAAAAATTAATCTAGTAGTCACGGTTAAGGTGATTTTAGCACTTCGCTTCGTAAACAGGGCCCAGGACTCTATACAATCAAACTTAGTATAACCTAAAAATGGGTTATGCCAAAAATATCTGCATAATCTGCTTTGGTTGACATAACCTTTTTCTAAAATTTATTGAAAAAGAGAAAGACGATTGTTAGGGCTGATTATTCTATAAATTTTACGTAAATGGAAAAATTGTTTATTCCCAATAAAAGCAAATAATCAAGTTAAACAAACACAGTCTTCAGAAGAAACATGCTACATTAGCAGCAAGGCATCTTTTATTTGCATTTTCGAGGGGATTTAAAGCCACCCCCTACTCGAAGCAAAATTTCTTCTTCTTTTTTCCCCAATATATTTTCTACGGTAGCATCTTTTGACCCCTAAAAACTTTGCTCACCACAATACAGACCCCACCCTGCACGATTTTCTGCAACACGTACCTGGATTTCAAGTAATTATAGAATATTAAATGAGCTACAGTTAGTAAAAATTGAAAATTATTTCATTCGGGACATAAACATGATATAAAATAATAGCGAGTTTAATATCCTATTTATTACCCATAACTGATCTTAATTTATATCACTCAATTCGTTTGGTTGACGATTTCTGTAAGGTTGTAGTGTGCCAATCAATGATATCATCGTGTGACGTCGAAGTGTTACATCCCACTTTGATATGTACCAACATATTTTTAACCTGATGGGTAATAATACCTGTTCTGTTGCCAGGCGACAGTCTCTCATCACCGGTTATTCTCGGAGATCGTGGCCGCCAGGACTTGCTTGTTCCTCGTCGATCTGAGACGGAAAAAACTGTTACATATTCATTAGGGAACATTTTGTTTAGCATTGTGGCATGATTTGTACGCATCTTTCAGAAATTGCTACATAATTATAAAATATTAGAAACAGTAGCTGCTAATCAGGTTTTCAAATTAGGTCGTTAATAAAAAATTTGAAAACAAACTATACCCTGTTCATAACATATATTATACTGCAATAACTTGAGTAATATACATATTATTATGGATGAATAACAAAAAATGTAAAAAAATTTTTACTAGTAATTAAATTCCCAAATCCGACATCCATTGGCAAAACTATTTTGATCCGAAACTAAGTTATAGGTTTTGACATTGGGATGGCAGAAATTTAATTATCCAAATTAATTACATTCTCTCAAAATGGGAGTATCATCCTAACAATATTTCTAACCAAGTCATTAAAAAAATTAATGCATTACTGTTAGCTTCTTTTTTGCCTTGATCTTAAAACTTAATAATAGTTTTAATCCAACTATACCTAATTATTCAGAGTATACTGATTTTCTGATCCGACAACCATTTAATCATTTCTGAATAACTTGGTGTTAAGTTAGTACCAGTACTTACGCTCTGTGTCAGATGTGGAGACTGTGATCGTTGTAATGGCCTGTGGAGTGGGCTGCTGCATGACAGCTGAAGATTTAAAAAATATTAATATGGGTGTAATTGAAAATACCACTGGCATTTTCGTAAGTGCAATAAATATTAAACATGACAGGCATCGAAATAAGTGGAGAATGATCATTCAGGTTACCAGGTGGTTACCACATACTTTTACAGCAGTCAGTTCTAACCAAATTAAAACATGACAAATCTGATTCGTTATAACATACCAGGGGCAGTAACTCCATTATGGCCCTCTTTCATTTGAGATTTTTTGTATGCAACTCACAAAAAATAGATGTATCAAAAATCATTCCTATGGTTATCAACAGCAGTGATTTCATATAAGCCAGTTTTAAACATCCATCTTCCATTTACCGTGCTGCACCAAAATTGACCCATAAACTGTCCCAAAGAACAACATTTTCTTGAACATCCTCACCCATATGATATAACTCAAGAGGTTTTTCACCTCTTGCCACCTTCAAACTGTCCCCATGTTGTTGTTTTTAGTGACCAATATGTAACTATCTAATGTTATGAACACACATGTCTTCACCACAGAAAATTGTGACTTTGTTTACATGGACTGAATAATGAAATGTTTAATGACACTCTAGTACAAAAATACACATCGGCTATTGGATGTCAAATAAAGATAGTGTGTGGATTTTAAAATGAATTAATGTTCAGAGACACTCCCGTATGAAAAGAAATATCAGTTTAACTGTTACGAGGTGTCAAAGTAAATTAAGTATATGTAGTGTTTTCCCTAGCTTGTTTTAGCATGGTGCAGCACCATGCCTCAATAGTCTAGCACCATCTTGCCTCAATCAGCGCCATGCTACCAAGAGGGGATGATTTTCCATTTCAGATTTTGACACATTCCGTTTCAGATTTCTGCAAATTCGGTTTTTTCCCGTTTTTTATTCAATTAGTGTCATGTTTTATTGTTATAAACTATATACATTTGTTTTATTGTTCCAGCTCTGAGTTGGTTTACTATTGCTATTTTTTTTAAATACCTGTAAAAAAAAAAAAAAAGTGTATAAAACGCACCACTTGGTTCCCACCTTCATCCGTAAATAAACCGCACCTTTAAATAAGCCGCGGTTAAAACAAAGCCACAAACTTAATTACAGTTAATTATTGTTTGTATTTAATAATAATAAAGAGATCCATTCTCCCTTAAATTCAAACAATAAATAATTGTTGATTGTGTGGCTTTCAGTTTCATTTCATCTGATGGATTATGGGTAAGTTTCATTTATAAACAAAACACACCGTTGACAAACCCCGCTATTTTCCCGAAAATATGAACAAGAACTTTGGTAATGCATTGTTCGTAATCTTACATTAGTTGCCAAAAAATATGTATAAATAAATAAATACATGACAACATTTTATTAGTTCCAGTATGATTACAAAGCATGAACCAAAAAACCCCCAAAACAAACGGGCACACATAAGAATTACTAGTACTCACTCGATTACACATTGTTGCTCTGTAACCTAACTAGCTTGCCGTGTGCACAAATTATATATTCAAACGAGGTCGGGTCAAGCCAGTGGTAATGAACTGAAACTAAGCACTGTTCTGTCGATCGTTTAAAGTTTCGACATTATTTTATAACTTTAAAAAAAATATATTTGCCTAGAATTATATATTCAGAGCCGGTTTAAGGATCAGCGGGGCCTGTAGCACAAATAATAGCTGGGCCCAATTCCCAAGATATATATTTTGCAACCCCCTCGGGGAGAGGGAAAAATGACCTGGGGAAAATGTACACAATGCCTCACCGCGGGACCCCCTGAACCGCAGGGTCTGTAGCACATGCTACATGTGTTACAATAATAAACCGGTGAGAAGAAAAGTAAAATGCTATTTTTGTGTGCAATTTAGAAAACAATCGGTTCAGAAATAAATAACATGTAGTAAATTCCGTAGCATGAAAAAAGGCGTTCCCCGTGGGACGGACTATAAATGTGAAATGTTTCCGTACAGATTAATGAATATGCCCGAAGTTTTACGAAATTACGTTTTCCAACGAAAGCGTCGTGTAAATTGGCTATGCTTATGAATCGTAACAAGTATTATTGAAAAATATCGAAATTGAATGTACTAGAAATCTTATTATATAATCAACATTCTAAAATTGTATTAGTACATGTTTATTTTTATATTTCAAGTTAAATTTCACTATGTAAAGTGACACGGGTAAACAGTCACATGCTTTGTTGCAAGCTTACGGCAATTAAGTGTAACTTCCGAGAATTAATGGTTCTGAAAATATTTAGGCATACAGTGCACTCCACGAATGTTCGCATATCAAAACACTATGCGTATATTATCAATATTGAATCTTAAAACTACCAAGGTTATTTTTTAAAAATCGCAAATTCCGTTTCAGTTACTAAATTCATCCCCTCTACTACCCTGAGATTAAAATAGCCTTTTTCAGTAATTAATTCTAAAATTGCCTTTATAAAACACCCAAAAAGGTATTATTAATTAATAAAATATGCCTTTTATATCTTTTGCCATTCATTTGTTAAAGCAAGCACATAAATTACATTACTGTTTATTTTAATTGTTTTTGTATTTGTAATGAAAAACAAGTGCCCCGAAAATGGTGAAAATGCCCCAAAAGTGTTTGGTCTACCATGCCTTGCCTAATTTCTAGGGAAATTACTAATATGTAAAAACTGGAGCACATGAATTCTTTATCTTTTTAAAAAATTTGTTTTAATATACTAGTCGTAGTGCATTAGTTGGAAATGTGGAAATGGGTCCACTGAGGGGATTTGATCCTAACGACCCAAGCACTTCACGTTAGCACTCAACCAACTGAGCTAGATCCCACTCCTTCAGTGTAAAAGAAGAATGGAGTTACACGCCCCTGAAAACTGCTGCATCACCTTGTTTGCTTGTCACTTGTGAAAGTTTAGCTTTGCATAACCTATATTTGTTTCATGGGTTACCCAAATTACTTGCTGCCAAACTTATATACATGCTATGCAAATTCTCAATTCTCGGAGGCCTATCGTTAACAGTTATAGTACTGGAAAACAACTTAAAACAAAGACACACTTTCCAACAATATATTTTTACGCATTGTTGGCCAAGAGAGTGGGGTTTCTTTTTCTCATTTTTCATTTTTCTTTGATCTTACATTCACGTAGTACAGACATACAATGTGGTTATAAATACAACATATAACAGATTTACAACAGATTTTTTTTATTTATACATACACAAATATCGTGCGATGCACTTATGACCGTTGCTCAAGAGTTGCTGCATTCAGCAATAAGAAAATCGACCTGTGCTTATAAAAACGTTAGTCTCTAAACTCAAAATTTTCAATGACGTGACACATGCAGTTTGCATGGTGTTGCCATGACGTTAAAAGTCTCAGACTCTTTATTAAATTCTTGAGTCTAGACTCTAAAACATTTTATAAACACAGGGCCAGATCCGTCTTCTATCAAGAAACGTCTTGTACATACCAACAAATTTGCATTTTCTCAGTAGTTCGAGATGAGTCCAGAAGATATCGCCGGGGTCGTGTGGGATGAGTTTGATGAATGCTGGGTGTGTCAGTTCACACAGCTGTTTGCCTGTGATGGCGAAATTCTCCATGGCGACATTCTGTAGCTCAAACTCCTTGATCGCCCACTGAATCCAGTGTTTGACGTGAACTTCGCTCCATAGAAATGGATCTATTATAAAAATAACAGTAAATACAGATGTTAGAGATGATTCTTTGCATAGAGACATTCTGTAGCTCAAACTCTCTCTCCTCAGAAATGGACCTATTAAAACAAAATAGCTGGTGACATTTTAATGATTATTCTTACTAAAAATCATTAAGTTGTTCACAAGTCAAATTAAAGTTTGTTTTGTTTAACGATACCACTAGATTACAATGATTAATAATGATCATCACCTATTTTTTCAAATTAGCAAAGGATCTTTTATATGAACTTTCCCAGACAGGACAGTACATACCACAAAATATGATATTATATATATATATATATATATATATATATATACTCTTCAAAAGAAGAAACGCAAAACCACATTGTCGTAACATTTGGAGAATTGATTTAATTATTGAATGGTGAGTCCGATAATTACCAAATGTTGCAGGATTGTTCACAATTCACTCTAGTCCATTGTGAGTAAGTGATAGGACACACCACCAAGGTCAAGGTCATCTGGAGTCAATACCGGGTGTGGCCTCCGCGTGTGTTGACAACTGCCTGGCACCGCCTGCCCATTGAAGCAACCAGAGTATGGATGACGTCCCGGGGGATGGTGGCCCACTCGGCCTGCAAGGCTGCTGCCAGCTCGGGCAGGGTCTGGGGCTGTGGTTGTCGCTGTCGGAGGCGTCGGTCCAACTCGTCCCATAGATGCTCAATTGGGTTCAAATCCGGTGATATCGATGGCCAAGGAAGGACATTAATGTTGTTGTTCTGTAGGAAAGCTGTTGTGAGACGTGCTGTGTGAGGCCTGGCGTTGTCATGTTGGAACACTGCGTTGGCGTTGGCCATAACTGGAACGATGTGTGGCCGGAGGATCTGGTCAATGTAGCCCTGTGCATTCAGGTTGCCCTGCACGTGGACCAGGTCAGTTCTGCCAGTGTGTGAGATGGCTGCCCACACCATGACACTACCCCCGCCGAATCTGTCCACTTCCTGCACGCAGTTTGCCGCATAACGTTCACCACGACGCCTATACACGCGACATCTTCCATCATGACGTCGGAGCAGAAATCGGGACTCGTCACTGAACCACACCTGTCTCCATCGCAGTTGAGGCCATTGTCGATGAATCTGGCACCACTGCAGTCGGAGTCGACGGTGTTGTGGTGTTAAGATGACACCTCGAACTGGACGTCTGGCACGAATTCCTACCTCACGTAGGCGGTTCCGTACGGTCTGGTCGGATATCCTGCGCAAACCTGGTATTGCTGCGGCTGTGGAGGTGGCAGTAGTCAATCGTTCCCGAAGGTGGCGTACCCGGATGTAGCGGTCCTGCCCGGGGGTAGTGAACCGTGGTCGACCGGATCTAGGGAGGTCACGTGTTGATCCATGTTGCTGGTAACGGTCCCACAGTCTGGAGATGGTGCTTGGGGACACATGGAATGCCCTGGCAATGGCCGTTCTGGATTCGCCTGCGTCTAGTCGGCCGATGGCATTGTTTCTCTGCGTTTCACTGAGACGTGGCATGTCCTGGATTGTCAACTGTCGGTCAGATACAGAGGCCAGGCAAGCGAACACCCTGCACTTTTATACTGTCGGTGTTCATGTTGCACGTGCAGACAACGCACGTGCAGTGGTGACATGGTTTGCACGTGGCTGCGTTTTTGCGAATATTCACATTTTGGAACTTTATTGTACAGTAGCTGCGTTTTATCGAATGTAACCGTGGGAATGTGTTTGGGACATGCAATGACCTTATATTCACAAAGCATGAACCGGTAGGAAACATAAAATCGGAGTTATAACCCATTTGCGTTTCTTTTTTTGAAGAGTATATATATATATATATATATATATATAAATCTAAAGGAGGTATTAATTCTATGACCTATGCACCCCAGGCAAGTGATCTACCGACTGAGCCAGATTCCACCCCTCCACTGGGCAAACAATGGGCGAGTACGTGAGAACGTACCGTATGGAATCTTCAATCTCTCCTGTTCCTGTCTGAAGTTCTGATCAAAACTAGATCCCACCCCTCCACTAATGAGATAACGGGTGAGTGCGGGGGAACGTACCGTATGGAATCTTCAATCTCTCCTGTTCCCGTCGGAAGTTCTGATCGACAATCCACCGTGTGATGTTGTCCGACTCATCCTTTGTCTGGCTCGCTGGCTGATTCACGGTTCTCACTGAAAATAAACAAGAAATGTAACATAAATAACACAGCTTTCTGGAAACAAATCTTTAAAAAAAAAAAAAAAAAAAAAAAATCCCATGTGTTCAACCTTAAATTCCTTAGGGAGAGGCCTTAATATAGGCTCATGCCTGTTGGCCGATCCCAAAACCGTATATTTAATGGTTAATAAATATTGTTTAAACCAACCTTAAATTCATAAATTTTGTTATCAACTAATATTCAAAGAAATTAACTGCCAGAGGGTAAAAGTATGTATCCTAAAAAATTTGATGATAGTCAGAGAACTACTGTTTAAAATTTGTTAAAGCACATGAAATGCAGTGTTCAATTTCAAAATATTTAAAAGCCATAACCACCTAGTTGGGGCACTTATTGTCTGTTTTGTATTTATTACCTTCACATTATTTTCTGGCAAAAAGCCCGAGAGCTTTTCGCACTAGGCCTCTGTTTCAAGCCCTGCAGTCTTACCTTCCTCCACGGTCTGGTCCTCCTCCAGCTCTTCGGCCGTCTTCAGGATGTCCAGGATGTTGATCTTAGCAGGAACGCCTGCTGCAACAAAACTTAGATTTAGCACCACACACACCAAAGTTAAAAGTCTGTTTTAGCGAGGAGAACACTTGCTACAACAAAACTTAGATTTAGCACCACACACACCAAAGTTAAAAGTCTGTTTTAGCGAGGAGAACACTTGCTACAACAAAACTCAGATTTAGCACCACACACACCAAAGTTAAAAGTCTGTTTTAGCGAGGAGAACACTTGCTACAACAAAACTCAGATTTAGCACCACACACACCAAAGTTAAAAGTCTGTTTTAGCGAGAACACTTGCTACAACAAAACTTAGATTTAGCACCACACACACCAAAGTTAAAAGTCTGTTTTAGCGAGGAGAACACTTGCTACAACAAAACTTAGATTTAGCACCACACACACCAAAGTTAAAAGTCTGTTTTAGCGAGGAGAACACTTGCTACAACAAAACTCAGATTTAGCACCACACACACAAAAACATTTGATATACCATTGGGACATTGGTTTGGTTGGATGTGGGGGGGGGGGGGGGGGGGGGGAAGAGAGAGAAAGGCCCATCCCACCAAAAAAAAACATCAGAAAATCTATCCACTGAGGGGGTTTGATCCTACAAATCAAGCATTTGAGGCAAGTAATCTACAAATCGATCTAGATCCTGCCCCACCAGACCAAACAAAGTTTTAACAACACATAGAAGTGAGCTATCGTGAATGAAAGAGAACAAAACATCACACACAGATGAAAGCAATGGGGTTTTTTTAATGACTGAAACAAAAATTAATTTTTTCACACTTCTATACAAAAAGGAAAAGAAATTTAAATAATCAAGTATACTCTTTTTATGAGTGATATTTGTATAACCTCTAATTTGGTTTCATTTCTCTAAAAATACATTATGTTTTAAGAAACGGGTTTGCCACAATAATGAAAGCTTATAAAGAAATCTTTAGGTGATGTCACATGATATGAATTAGTAATGTTTGTCTTTTCGCAATTGACTATTCTCGTATGGGAGAAGTAGTATTGTATGGTGTCACTTTTATAAAGAAACACTCAACAAGGAGAAGCTACTCTTAATATGTATTTTTCAATGCTAAGCCATAGTTATCTCCCTTGCAAAAGACCTAAAAATGTGCAATACAAATTATATTACATATTAACATACTCCTGCATATCTAGTAAGATCTTGAAATTAATGCGATTATAATATTAATGCGAAAAATGCGAGTTCATGTTATTAACATCAATAATATGACGCATTTATTTCTATGTTTTGTCTATCCAACATTATAAAAAAAAAAAAAAAAAAATTAAAATTCTAATATATTTATAAAATAGAACTGGAAAACAATTCATCATTGGCGAGACAGACTAATTGCCCTATAGTCCAGCAAGATACCAGCCACGTGTGACGATTGCAGTCTTTTGCCACCCTGTCAAAAGCCTATGTGATTCATTGTGCGTGAATGGGTTTTAGCACGCTAATCCTGAGGTCGACCATTTCTTTGTTTTTACTGTTCAAGTTCGCTGTAACTTTGCATACCACTTTGTGAATTGTTCTTTCATTATGACTTTGAAATCACTGTTCCAAGATAATGAAGATACAATTGTAATGGTTCATGTATGCTAGGTAACTATACATCTTATGTAAATTATTGCAAAAATATGTTTTGAGTTGATCTCACCAAAAATACTATGGATCATAAACAGGTTAATTGATGTGTACACAGACATGTTATTGACTTGATCTCATTGAAGACCCATGAACTCGGATTTAACAGAAAAGTACATAGACGTGTGTTGTTAGAAAAGTAATATTTTAACGGGAGGCCACTCGCATTAATTTCATATCGCATTTTAGTCTGCCTACCATCACTCGCATTAATTTCATATCGCATTTTAGTCTGCCTACCATCACTCGCATTAATTTAGGAACATGTTAATTTCAGGATCTACAGTAAACTATGAGGACACTTAAAGTACAGTTAAGAATTCTCCACTCACCTGGCTGTGACTTGACCTCCAGGTTGATCTGAACCATCCCGTCTCCCTGTACACACTGGTCAACCAGGCTCTTGTTTTCATCCAGCTGTAACAACAACAACACGGCTAATCAATAACGCTTACACTACACGTTGTAATATACTAAATAACCATCCTGTCTCCCTGTACACACTGGTCAACCAGGCTCTTGTTTTCATCCAGCTGTAACAACAACAACACCGCTAATCAATAACGCTTACACTACACGCTGTAATATACTAAATAACCATCCCGTCTCCCTGTACACACTGGTCAACCAGGCTCTTGTTTTCATCCAGCTGTAACAACAACAACACGGCTAATCAATAACGCTTACACTACACGCTGTAATATACTAAATAACCATCCCGTCTCCCTGTACACACTGGTCAACCAGACTCTTGTTTTCATCCAGCTGTAACAACAACAACACGGCTAATCAATAACGCTTACACTACACGTTGTAATATACTAAATAACCATCCCGTCTCCCTGTACACACTGGTCAACCAGGCTCTTGTTTTCATCCAGCTGTAACAACAACAACACGGCTAATCAATAACGCTTACACTACACGTTGTAATATACTAAATAACCATCCCGTCTCCCTGTACACACTGGTCAACCAGGCTCTTGTTTTCATCCAGCTGTAACAACAACAACACGGCTAATCAATAACGCTTACACTACACGTTGTAATATACTAAATAACCATCCCGTCTCCCTGTACACACTGGTCAACCAGGCTCTTGTTTTCATCCAGCTGTAACAACAACAACACGGCTAATCAATAACGCTTACACTACACGTTGTAATATACTAAATAACCATCCCGTCTCCCTGTACACACTGGTCAACCAGGCTCTTGTTTTCATCCAGCTGTAACAACAACAACACGGCTAATCAATAACGCTTACACTACACGCTGTAATATACTAAATAACCATCCCGTCTCCCTGTACACACTGGTCAACCAGGCTCTTGTTTTCATCCAGCTGTAACAACAACAACACGGCTAAGGCTCTTGTTTTCATCCAGCTGTAACAACAACAACACGGCTAATCAATAACGCTTACACTACACGTTGTAATATACTAAATAACCATCCCGTCTCCCTGTACACACTGGTCAACCAGGCTCTTGTTTTCATCCAGCTGTAACAACAACAACACGGCTAATCAATAACGCTTACACTACACGTTGTAATATACTAAATAACCATCCTGTCTCCCTGTACACACTGGTCAACCAGGTTCTTGTTTTCATCCAGCTGTAACAACAACAACACGGCTAATCAATAACGCTTACACTACACGCTGTAATATAGTAAATAACCATCCCGTCTCCCTGTACACACTGGTCAACCAGGCTCTTGTTTTCATCCAGCTGTAACAACAACAACACGGCTAATCAATAACGCTTACACTACACGTTGTAATATACTAAATAACCATCCTGTCTCCCTGTACACACTGGTCAACCAGGTTCTTGTTTTCATCCAGCTGTAACAACAACAACACGGCTAATCAATAACGCTTACACTACACGCTGTAATATACTAAATAACAAATGACATTATCATAAAATATGACAGTCTGGCAATACAACAATAATATACAAGAGAAAGAAGGAAAACGTGACAAACTAACAGACAAAGGATTAATTTTTATTTATAGTCCGTCCCATTCTCAAATAAAAACTTTGGTTTGATGTAAGAAGAAGAGTAAAAGTGATCTGGATGAAACACAAAAAAAAAAAACTATTTTTGTGTACGGCTTAGAAATAAATAGCTTGGCGTAAATCCCATAGCATAATAAAGGCATTCTCTATGCATCAGTACCCTAAACATTTAAGCAGTGTTTCTACCAGAAAGAAATTTTTGGGTATGGCGCTATGGAATTGAATGCAACCACAGTCAACATGGGGTATGGGGGGGGGCCTCCCCCAGAAAGAAAATGGGTTACGGTTAGGGTTAGGTTTAAGAAAATCATACAGTAATGACAAGAGTAATTAATTTTGTCAAAAGGTTAACTTAAAAAATATATATCTGCAAACAAATTTGGGTATGGCACCATACTCGTTTTATCCTCTGGCAGAAACCCTGTTACAGTTGTGGATTTTTACCTGCAGGTGCTCTGAGAAGTGAACATTTGCGTAAACCCTGTTACAGTTGTGGATTTTTACCTGCAGGTTCTCTGAGAAGTGAACATTTGCGTAAACCCTGTTAGAGTTGTGGATTTTTACCTGCAGGTTCTCTGAGAATTGAACATTTGCGTAAACCCTGTTAGAGTTGTGGATTTTTACCTGCAGGTTCTCTGAGAAGTGAACATATGCGTAAACCATTAAGGGGTTACGCAAAAACTAATTCAGGTAACCTATTTTGTTTTGAATTAACCCATCATGAACATGATGTGCAGTTGGTGTAGGATCAATTCCCGTCAGTGGCCCCAGTGGGCTATTTTTGGTTCCAGCCAGTGCTCCACAACTGGTGTAACAAAGGTTGTGGTATGTACTATCCTGTCTGTGGGATGGTGCATATAAAAGATCCCTTGCTGCTAATCAAAAACAGTAGCCCATGAAGTGGTGACAGTGGGTTTCCTCTCAATATCTTTGTGGTCCTTAACCATATGTCCGACACCTTATAACTGTAAATACAATGTGTTGAGTGTATCGTTAAATAAAACATTCCTTCTTTTCATCATGAACCTGTAAATGATGTCATAAATTCAATGAGTGAACGAAAAATGGGTTACACAAACTATACTTAACGCGAGTGATGCGCGAACGAAACTATCGCTTTTGCAAGTTTCAGAGGAATGGATTTGCTCCCGTTAACCTCTCTTAAAAGACAAACATGGCCAGTCCTACCTGTATACTGTCCTGAAGGAAGAAGAGGTGGTCGCCAAGGCAACACTGCAGCCTGACCTCGAGCAGTTTCTTGAGAGTGGAGAGTGGCTCTGCGATGTCCATGTGCTGAATGATCAGATTCTGGTACTGCGGGGGCGGCTGTTGAGGCTGGATTACCTCCTCCTCATACACCACCCTGGAGGAAAATAGTACACTTGTAGTACTGGGAACTGGGTCAAATTACATGGTTATAAGTTTGTATAAACTGATCAACTTTTGAGTTTGATTACACAATTGCAGGATGTCCAGCAAACCCTTATGAAAAAGTAGGACAAAAATAGGATTGAAAATATATAAAAATAGGATAAATGTAGGATCGCTGGACAGCCTGCAATTGGCTACAGGATACATCAGCTTAGAAAGGATTTCAGGGTTAGCTCTGGGTGATCAGAAAATTTCTCCAAATTATCTAAAAAATGCAAAACCCATAGCTATTTTCCAAGAAAATATCAATTATTACACTAATTTTGTTCGCCAAATTAACCGTACGACTACTGCAGGCGAGATATCTTGCCAGTCAACTTACTGCACACTGTATACAGTGCATTCCCCAATTCATATTTCCCGCTGTTTTTCACACAACACTCATCGGAAAATATTTTCGCTTGACAACAATGGCGGCACATCGCGGTCATTTTCAGGGATCGATAGCTGATTGTGACAGATAATTTGATAATAAATTTGATCGTTTTACCAACAACAAAAATCACCAAATATTGGGATATGAATCGTAGTTGGGTTTTTTAATTCTAGTCCGAAAGCCACTGTTATTGGGAATAATGAACATAAATACTGGACAGCTGGCTACAAATGCCTGTATGTAAACGCAACTTTTTCGATTTTTTGCCTAATTTTAATCAACATTAACTGATCTAAAATATCATAAACATTAGAAAAATACCTGAAAATAATACTTACCAATTCAAATATGAACTTTATTTTATGTATTTATAAAACATTTAAGTGAATATATGTGAGTAAAAACTTGTACTCACTCAAAAATTAATCTAGTAGTATAAAGGTTGAAAACACATTTGTCAACTGTTCTTAAAATTTACAATTGGTGAATTTGGCGAGTGGCAGAACTAGCCCTGGATTTGATTCTGAGAGTACTGCTAAAAAAATACTTGTGTCCTACCAGACCCAACAAATTGTAATATTTCCTAAGTTCAAGGGCCAAAATTCTGTGAAAAAATTACTAAATTGTCATGAATTAGTCATATTTGATCTGTAACAGTGCATGATAAAGCTATACACAAAATTTCAGCTCAACATCTCGAGGCATTGTGAACAAAACTCCAGAAAACATTTTTTCTTATTTCCTAAGTTCAAAAAGCATAAGTCTGTGAAAACAATTATTAAATCATCATGAAAGTGACACATAATTTGTAACAGTACATGATAAAGCAATACACAAAATTTCAGCTAATATCTCGAGGCAATCATCAAGAAAGTCAAATTTTATTAAGGATTTAGTTTAGAACTAGACATCAAGAATAATTATTTATATATTTCCCAAATAATCATTTGTTATTAATGAATGAATGAATGTTTAACGACACCCCAGCACAAAAACACACATCGGCTAAATGTAGAAACAACAACAAAATTCCAGGACTTTCCAGGAGGTTAATTCATTTTTTTAGGAGTTTTAAGCTTTCCAGGGTGAATTTTTTTTAATTTAAAGCACTTTCTAGGATGCGTGCAAACTCCCAATTACTCAACTCAGCTGTTCTACATTAAAAAAAACACAAAACATATTAAAGGTATTTTTACATGCAAACTGGGGGAAAACCATGTTCTATTTTTATCTTTGGAACTGTCTAGACTGTTTACAAACCCTTCATCAATCATGAGTTCATCGGTGTCCAGTCTCAACTTCTTTTCATCTTGCTGTATAATCTCAATGGTTTCTGTTACGCCATCTTCTGTTTCTATGGTAACAGGTGACACAGCACGCTTCATCTTTCATCCTAAAAATGTTCAAGAATACATTAAACAAACTGTCCTGCTATTTTAAGATATTTTTTTACAACTAACAGAGCCTTTTTTAATGACTAATATTATATATTAAATACATTTTGTTGTTCAGAAAACCAGTGTTTGTAAAAAAAAATTGGTTGTTAAAAAGGCTGCAATTGTCAGAAACTTGTTATAATAGCAGCAAACTGAGAACCAGCTCTTCAAACTGTGTTGTGTTCTAATTTAAAATTGCTGACAAAATCGTTTTCCTTTTTTTAAGCTATGATTTTTATTACATTTTGTTCTTTTCATATTTAACTAATAAAATATTTGATAATTAAAAAAGCTTTCCAAATGATTCATTGCTAAAGCATTAGGTTTAACAGCAAATCCACAACAACAACAACAACAAAAAAAAAAAACAGAAGAAAAAGAAGAGGAAAGTCATTAGCCATGTCTTACAGACATTAACGATTAAAATAACCATTTGAGCTTTAGCTGCACATTTATTGTTTGTGAAATACAAATTAATTTTAATCAAGCAAACACATTTCATAAAAAACTTGTCAAAAGTTTAATTCGAGTTAGAATGTTTAAAGAGCTATTAGATAATACTGTTTTGTGTTGTTTTAGCTAGAACTAATTATTTGGCTACAATTATTGCTCAGAGTTTATTTGTTTTATTTAAAACATGAACTATATTGTTTACGTTTGTTTTGTTTAATGACACCACTAGAGCACATTGATTAATTAATCATCAGCTATTGGATGTCAAACATTTGATAATTCTGACATTCTTCAAGGGAAACCTGCTACATTTTGTAGTGATTTCTGTACAAATTAGGCAAGGCATGCTAGACCGAACACTTTTGGGGCATTTTCAACATTTTCTAGCACTTGTTTTTCATTAAAAATACACAAAAATTAATTGAAATAAACATTAATGTAATTTATGTGCTTGCTTTAATAAATGAATGGCAAAAGATATAAAAGGCATATTTTATTAATTAATAATACCTTTTTGGGTGTTTTATAAAGGTAATTTTAGAATTAATTACTGAAAAAGGCTTGCTTAATCTCAGGGCAGCATGGTGCTGATTAAGGCAAGATGGTGCTAGACTATTGAGGCATGGTGCTGCACCATGCTGTACACTGGTTTTTTAACAAAAAAATTCTTTAGAGTAACCATGGAAACAAGTTATTTTAACTAAGCTAAAGTTATTCTAACACAATACACACAACTTCCTTGTCATGTGATTTCCTTGTTTCTAGTCACAAACATTTAAATAGTCATCACATGAAAGTGACCAAACAAAAGAAAGAACCCAGGTAAAAATATATACCGGTACTTCCTTTAGTATATTATGTTTCTGTGACACACCTGTGTCATGTCAGTGCAAAAAAAGTATATATATATATATTATTTTTAAACTGAACCAAAAAACCCTATTTAAAAAAATCCCACAATAACCCAAATAATAATAGTATACAAAAAGAAAAAAAATAACAGAGAAAAATTAGTTTGATCCCCAGCTATGTTCAATACTCAATAGACACTGACCCCCCCCCCCCCCCCATAACCTTTTAACTATGACTACCTTAGCCTGGAACAATGGAAAATAAAACTTGGGCATTTTAAAAACTTTTCATCAACTAATAATCAATTAGTAAATGCCAACAGTTATAAATACTTATTTTTCTACCCCAAGACACTCTGATATTAATGATAAAAATAAATAAAATTTTAATTTGTTATGAAGGCCGATGTGAGGATGTTATTTGTCCATTAAAAATAAAATAACAGGGATAATGTAGCTGGAACCATGACCTATAGTCCATCCCATCGTCTTACAAAAAAAAAAAAAAAAAAGTAAATAATTTCAGCTTAGTGTGACATAAGAAGAAAAGTAATTTAGTGTTTTAGAAATTTATGGAATTTACTGAGCATATTGTTTTCTACATTGCACACAAAAATAGTTGGGATTTTTTTTTTTTTTGAAATAAATACTTTTCTTCTTGTCAGACCAAACTGAAATTACTTACCAAAAAAAAAAACATGTCTGTTGGATGGGATGGTCTATAAATAGGCCTATGTGGTGGGTTTTGGAGATGGCCAAACAGTTACTTTTGCATTATAGAAAACTATTTATAAATACGTCTCCATATTGAATAACTGATCTTTTTATTATTACTTTTGTTTCATTGATATTCAATAGTAATGGAAAACATTAGGACAATCTTAAATTATAAAAACATATTACATAAACCAGTGGTGGGATCGTGCGTACTCAGTTACTGTACTGATGTAAAATCCCGCCTGCTTTCTATTCGCCATTATTTGATGTCGTTTGCCCCAGTTTCGATAGCGGTTCGCAAGAAACATGGCGGCCATTTAAGTCTAGCCACGCCAACACTAAAATCGAACGAAGGTACTGAAAATGGAGATTCAGAAGAAACATATTTCGAAGATTATTAAAAGTTCAAAGATGAAGAAGATGATGAGAGGAAATAGATGTCTGCTCGATGTTTATTTCTAAAACTTCCGGCTGAAAATCACGCACCACATCCTGTTTGCTATCGAACACAAACATGCGGCCCCGGTGTCTGAATTATCAGACGACTTTCACCAAATACAATCAAAACTATCGTAAAATTGAAATATTTAAATGACCACTATACTTACAAATATGTTCCTGGTGTTTTTCGTTTTAAAATTCGCCTAAATTAGGAAAGGAATGAACCGGAAACCTGTGGTAACGGAAATTGCACACAAAGCGCAAAATTTCTTCAGATTCTTGTCACGTGACTAAGTACTCAAGCATCCGCGTCCTTTGACCCTACGTATTAGCATATTTAACATTATTGTGGACCAACCATTATAATAATAACAACACAAAGACATTTTACAAATATCTTTCATTTATTGTTAGCAATGTTTGGGACACAATATGTGATGGCTCGTGATTTGACTCCGTCAGCGATTTACATTTAATAAAACGAAATAAAAAGAAAATGTATTGGGCCTTAGAAACGGGTTCCATCAACGTTGCTTCCCGCCAAACATATTTAGGCCTACTGATGTTTATTTTGAAAATTAGTAAACATATCTCAGAATAGGGCCTACATGCCCATAAAAACGTATAAACAAATAATTTGATTTACAAATAGAAATAAATTATTTAAGAAATATAGAAGATGACTAACAGGTTAAATGCGTGACATCTGTTTTCTCATACGTAAAGCAGGTGGCTGAAGTGCTTTAAAAACATAGGAAGGAGTGGGTTTATGCCAAGAGTTAAATAAAGTTTTCAAAACAATGGTGTTCTTTTATTTATATAGTAAAATGAGTCATCCATTGCTTGTTTATTTTCAGCAGATGGTTTTCCAGATCTAGTAAAAACATGTTCATAAGCGTATAAGACGGGAGGGCAGGGGGGGGGGGGCAACTGCCCCCCCCCCCACCCCAGTCATGGAGAAAGTCCTCAAATTCGGCCAAAAACAAAAATCGGGAATAAAGAGCTGGCCTGAACACTTTTTTCACTATGTATTTTCATCATTCTACCCACAATATTAGGTATAATCCATTAAAAATGCGTGGCGATTCGTTTGCAACCATATAGCTGTCTGACAGTAGGCTAATGCTAATAGGCCTACATATAGGCTTATGAATAAACGTTAGGCCCCTATAAGCCTACTCAATCTAATTAGATTGCCTTTAGTCCGGGATCCAAGGGCTTGAAATTTTGGACCTGACTCCGCACAACATACTTTTGCTTTGCTTTATTTGTTAGAACAGACCCTTAGGGTAAACAATTGGGTGATCTGCTTTGCTGGAAACATTGCAAACAAAAAATATGACCATATATTCATGTATACTACTTTCTGTTAAATCGAGGGCTCTGTTGAATCGGGGCATTTGAGATTTCATCAATTGTTTTAGCAATTAACACACCTAGAGTATTATTACTTTCCCAGTTCGACATGCAGAACTACTGACAGCAACCAGCCATGAAAATTGAAGTATATCCATGTTGTTTTTAAATTTTATTTTCGCATTTAATTGTTTTAATTATTAGTAGACCTATCCATCGGTATGTACATTAAAATAACTGTAGTTTTCGTATTTTATAACTATCAAACTCTAAACGTATGTCAAACTGTTGTCTGTATGTGCATGTTTATATTTACATGCATATGAGTAATGTCAGTAAAACTAAAATTACATGTCGATCTTTTTTATGGAAGCAGATAGACCTAAGGGCTGTAAAAATAAAACCGTAAGAGAAAAGGCAGACCAGTAATGAACTTCACATCAAAATACTGTGTATTAATACAGCATATAATTTCAGTGTTTTATTCAAATAAATATTAGATGGTTATTTAGATTTTAAAATATGAATAGGGCCTAATAATTAAAATTATTAAAGCTATGGAAAAACAAAGTTTGTACCACCGTACATTGAAGGTAGTATTTTAAACACCTTGCAGCAGTCTGAATATTGCTAAATTTATAGGAATAAATACTGGAACAGTTCCCTTTTTATCATCTGCTGTATAAGATATATTCAACTGTGCGAATGTCAGCTATTATTTTAATTGTTATGATGTCCTTATGCCATTTTTTATTTAGTGCGCCGTCATCGACCAATTCTCAGGAACGCTTTTGACCTTGTTGGTCCATTTACCAATTTAGAAAGTATATTTAATTAATTAATAATAATACATTTGCTAGTCAGTTTTAATATTAGTGCTGCAACAATAAACCGGTATACCGCAGTATTGAACATCTATATACCGGCCTCGGTGGCGTCGTGGTTAGGCCATCGATCTACAGGCTGGTAGGTACTGGGTTCGGATCCCAGTCGAGGCATGGGATTTCTAATCCAGATACCGACTCCAAACCCTGAGTGAGTGCTCCGCAAGGCTCAATGGGTAGGTGTAAACCACTTGCACCGACCAGCGATCCATAACTGGTTCAACAAAGGCCATTGTTTGTGCTATCCTGCCTGTGGCAAATAAAAGATCCCTTGCTGCCTGTCGTAAAAGAGTAGCCTATGTGCCGACAGCGGGTTTCCTCTAAAAAACAGTGTCAGAATGACCATGTTTGATGTCCAATAGCCGATGATAAGATAAAAAATCAATGTACTCTAGTGGCGTCGTTAAATAAAACAAACTTTACTCTTTTTTTTCTCTTTTTTTTCGCAAATCTATACGAACCGCGGTAGTTTCGCATATCGTAATTTTTATACGTCGTTGTTTTCTTATATGTTTTACCAGAAATAAGTTGATGTCTTTGAATAAGTTTCTCCATTTTTTTTTTTGTAAATTGAAGAAAATAGCCCCCCCCCCCCCCCCCCCACCCCCCACATTTATAATAAATAATTACTATACCTTGAGAATCCCGAGGCGGGACGTAGCTCAGTGGTACAGTGCTCGCCTGGTGCGCAGTCGATCTAGGATCAATTCCCGCCGGTGGGCCCATAGCGCTATTTCTCGTACCAACCAGTGTTCCAAAAATAGTGTATGTACTATCCTGTCTGTGGAATGGTGCATATAAGAGATCCCTTGCTGCTAATCGAAAAGAGTAGCGACAGCGGGTTTATATCTGTATCGTCCTTAAACAATATCAAATGTATCGCAATAGTTTTGACGATTTTATGGCATTAAATATATAGTTATTATTATTATTATTATTATTATTATTATTATATGTGAGAGAGAAAATAAAGTATGCAAGTTTGTACCACGCCCTATAGAGGTAGTTGGTTATATCACAGTTCAGTAGAAAATATGAGAATAAATAAATTAATTAAAGTATGCCTCTCAAGAATCCCGGCAATATTGAATTAACACATTATTTTGTGGTCTTTGGTTTAAGCACTGTTCTTGTTTTCTGTTACTGCACTTCTTTAAGGTCATAAAAGGGTAGATGTTCTACCCTTACCAATAGTCACAAAATTGAATGGCTTCTGTTTTAACGTACTGAAAGTTGACAAAACTCCACACCATTTTATTGTGCAGAAGCTGTCATTCCTGTTATTGGTAATGCTTCACAATAATATTTTAGTAACATTTGTTATTAGTCCAAAAGATAGGAATTTAAAAGTATTATTTGAAATGTTTAAGCTGGTACAGCAAAGTTTACTGTTCATGGAAACTACCCAGCAAGCTTATCAGTACTGGTAATAGTGAATTATGCACTGTTGTCTAACACATTTCCTTAGGTAACCAGTGAGAAAACAAACAATCAGTGGCGGATCCAGAAAATCCATGGGGTGACATGAGGCGGAATGCCAAGGGAACTTTGGGGGAGGTTTGGAGGGGGGGGGGTGAAAATTAATATATAAAATTATAACTGTCGCAAAATTTAGTGGGGGCGGGCCCCTGCCCTCCCCCCCCCCCCCCCCTAAGATCCGCCTCTGACAATCAAACATTTCTCATTAGCCCGTATTCATGTACAGGCTCGCAACCCTGAGCTTATTTTGTATCGATAGTACTTGAACATGTTGCAGTGATCAGACATCTTCAGCATCACTGTTGCCACATGCTCTCCAGTATGAACATTTCTGCCAAAGTCTATGGCTTTAATGTGTGATAGCAATTAACTATGGACCTGGTTAAAACTACTAGTTGCAACCGTTGGAGCATATCTAATTAAAATACAGTTTCGGCAGAAGAAGGGCAAAGCAAATTTTCCTTGGTGATAAAATAATACACTGAGGTTGTCCAATGGCGTAGCCAGCATGAGGAATTTCCCCAGATTTATTTTATTTTTTCCATGACACTGTTATTTATTTTATTTCAGTCATCTCGTCCATACAGACACTTGAACAGGTGTCTTTAGCCAACAAAACATTTCACCAAACAAGTATAAGGGTACATTGTCAATGTTTGCAACTATAGCCTTATAGTAAGTTATACACCACATTATTTCCTCACCTGTAGAAAAAAGGTCATAGTATAGATATGGCATACTTGTTAATCTTTACTGCATACTGCCATAGCTATGGTCTTTATGGCCCAGATTCTGGACATAGTATTCACAGTTTGCATAACAGTATTACACCGACTGCTAATATGGCCAGCATCTTGGGGGTATATATGTGAATCACCATGGAGCTGGAGTTTGCGATGATTGAGCTGGCTTGGGGTAGGGTGACTATAACATAATCGGCAGAATATTTGACACTCAATAGCCAATAATCAATAAATATGTTCCAGTGGTGTTGTTAAATAGACGAGCGTTTTTTAGGCGCACACGTGCGTTTTTAGACGGATGCGGCAGGAGACGGATGCGTTTGTGCGTCTAAAATCAAACATGTTTGATATTTGAAAAATCGACGCAGCGCTAACAAAACGCAACGCAGAGGGGGTTGCACACGATGCGTTTTTACTGCGTTCGTACGGATGCGTTTTTTAACGCAAGACGCATGCATTAAAAAACGTTCGTCTGCGCCGGGAATTAGGCTGTGGACTGTCTCCATAAACTAATAAAAATACTGTGGCTGTGGATTCAGTTTGTTGAACGGCCCTTTAGCCTGTGTGTTTGACCCTAAATGTCTACCTATATGTCTTTGACCGCGAGGAAATGACTAGATGTTTTGTTGGATATATTAGTAGGCCTAGCCTACCTTGTGACGTACGTAGGCCTATACAGGCAAGCACAGGATTTTATATTGGGGGAGGGGAGCAACACACATGTATGTATGTATGTATGTATGATTTTTTATAAAACTTAATAGTTTGATGGGGGGGGGGGGAGGGCGCCTAATATAAATCCTTTTACATGTCAGTTTTAATAGGTTTAAGTAAATATTATTATGCAAAGTTTATATGTTTAGTTATTTGTTATGAATAAATGTGCAAGGAACCCCCCCCCCCAAATTAAAAAAAGAAATGACACTTGCAATTATGACAATGCATCTTTAAAATATGCCCAGGATAATCATGTAAGCTATGTTACGTAAGAGTGGTGTATAAAGGGGGCAGGGGCCCCCCCCCCTAAATTTTGCGATAGTTATAATTGTATTATATCCAAACCTCCCCCAAAGTTCCCTTGGCATTTCACATCATGTCACTGGGGCCCCCCTAAATGGATTTTCTGGATCCGCCACTGATAAGTTCATGTTTTTAGAACGTACAGGCACGTGTGCGATAATTTTTTGGTAGCCTTGATGTTTCTATTTAAACATAAAAATCGTTATATATGGTATTTGTTACGGTTCACGAATACGGTAACAACCAGTATTATAGTTTATTACATTTTTCATCCTGTTACGGTTTGTATTCGCACATGATGTTCACAGATTAAAGCAAGGTGATAAACTTGCACTAGTCACGTGACATAGGCCCTGCGTATCAATAGAGTTAATTTACTTTGCTTAATCTACCAGAAAACACAACCCCTGATTCCATCGAATGTTGTTAATCCTATGACCAGAAAACCCAAACCCTTGATTCCATCCAAAGCTGTCAATCCTATGACCAGAAAACCCAAACCCTTCATTCCATCAAAATCTGTCAATCCTGCCACCAGAAAACACAAACCCTGATTCCATCGAAAGCTATCAATCCCGCCACCAAAAAACACAAACCCTGATTCCATCGGAAGCTATCAATCCTGCCACCAGAAAACGCAAACCCTGATTCCATCGAAAGCTAACACAAACCCTGATTCCATCGAAAGCTGTCAATCCTGCCACCAGAAAACACAAACCCTGATTCCATCGAAAGCTGTCAATCCTGCCACCAGAAAACACAAACCCTGATTCCATCGAAAGCTGTCAATCCTGCCACCAGAAAACATAAATCCTGATTCCATCCAAAGCTGTCAATCCTACGACCAGAAAACACAAACCCTGATTCCATCGAAAGCTGTCAATCCTACGACCAGAAAACACAAACCCTTGATTCCATCGAAAGCTGTCAATCCTACGACCAGAAAACACAAACCCTGATTCCATCGAAAGCTGTCAATCCTACGACCAGAAAACACAAACCCTGATTCCACCAAAAGCTGTCAATCCTACGACCAGAAAACACAAACCCTGATTCCATCGAAAGCTGTCAATCCTACGACCAGAAAACACAAACCCTGATTCCATCGAAAGCTGTCAATCCTACGACCCATCGAACCTCAGGCGAACACAATATCGCTGATCTACGCCCCGCCACATTCATGTCAAATTCAATGAGTAATATTTTTAAAATTATATATATACTTTCCAAAAAAGTAGGGGAACCTGAAATATTAATGTTAATATCAACTATTAGAACGAAAATACGTTTTGACCACAGACATCCTAGTAAACACACCGAAACACATTCCATAGTTTGCACGTGCATCACACAGTTGCCCTGTACACGTGCGTGGGGTGTCATTCTCGATTTTGACTTATTTCTGTCAATCTTTTTCATTATGTTGATCATACAGTTGTTATTGTTTTGTTTTTGTAATTTTTTTGTTTGAATTTGCGATTTACTGATTAAAAAAATAAAAACACGTCAACTTTCAAATTTCACTTTTGACCCCAATCGTCCTTTAAGATCTTTGGTGGTCATAAAACCTACTGTAATACTGAACTACCGGTTGTAATTTTTGCCCAATTACTTCACTATTATCATATAACCATTCCCCACAGCTAATATACATTACAATTTTGGCAATTGTAAATTCTTATTAGAGTTCCCCTACTCTTTTTTTTTAAGAGTGACGATTTACTGTATTAGTTATCAATTTCGGTCTCGGATCGATCCCCGTCGGTGGGCCCATTGGGCTATCTCTCGTTCAAGCCAGTGCACCACGACTGGTATATCAAAAGGCCGTGGTATGTGCTATCCTGTCTATGAGATGGTGCATATAAAAGATCCCTTGCTACTAACGGAAACAAATGTAGCGGGTTTCCTCTCTAAAACTATATGTCAAAATTACCAAATATTTGACATCCAATATCTGATGATTAATAAATCAATGTGCTCTAGTGGTGTTGTTAAACAAAAACTAAGTTATCAATTTTGGCAAATCAAATATATGCTTCTGATCGCGGAGCGAGTGCAGGGATGTTAGCAGATGGGGTCTACACTGTGGCGACCGAAGCTTTCGGGGATGGGGGGGGGGGATCGAGTAATGATTCCCCCAGGAAATGCTATGTGTCAAAATTATAGGCCGTGGTATGTGCTATCCTGTCCGTGGGATGGTGCATATAAAAGATCCCTTGCTACTAATGGAAAAATGTAGCGGGTTTCCTCTCTTAGACTATAGGTCATAATTAACCAATGCTTGACTTCCCATAGTCGATGATTAAAAAAAAAAGGTGCTCTAGTGGTGTTGTTAAACAAAACAAACTTTAACTTTAATTTCGTTCAATCTGGCCTTACAACAGGAGTTGATTGAAGCCAGATACCATTTACTATATTATTATACACCTCGTTATAGACTGGTATCCTTGTCATATGTTATATTCACTTATTAAAGCAGCGTAGTTCTTGGTGGATATCTGTAGTTGATTCCTACATTTCTTGACCTCTAATTATTGAGTTTGGTCATCTTTGCCGGGTATGTTTTTGTAAAATAAGTAGTCTGCTTTGCCATATATTTGACAGTCGTTTTACTATGAAATCTTTTCTTTAACACAATCGGGTACTGGACATAATAGTTGTGTTTTTTTGTGCTGGGATACAAAAGACGTTGGAGTTGCAGTGCCACATTTCCATGATTTCGGATTTCGCTATTTTTACATTTATTTTAAATAAATAATTAATAAATTCAAATTAATCTATGGTATATATCCTATCCATAATATTTACATACTTAACTCAAGAATTTCAAAATTAGAATGATGTATCTGACTCCAACATGAAATTTTGAAAAGAAGTTTGAGGGGAGTGATTAATTTCTCCTAGTTCATAAAAATAAACTCGAATGTAAATGCACTTACATTCGAGTTTATTTTTATGAACTAAATTTCTCCCTGCACAAGCGGACAAGGGCCGCTTTCCATTTAAATGAGGTTCTGTGTGCAATTTATCGTACACGTTCCACACTCAGAAATGTGCTTTACCATATTTGTGTTTTCACTACCGAAGTGTACTTTTAAGCAGCAATTAAATACGTAACCATCATGGCATCCAGAAAAATCACTTATCAACTTACTTTTTTCCCCAGTGCATAAGTGGAAAAGGTACTGTGTATATAAGCACTATTTCAGTACACTTGTGCGTGAAATCGCATTAAAGGGACATAACCTAGTTTCAACACGTGAAAATTAACGCTAAGTTTAGTTAATCTACAAACCTGTAACACATTTGAATAAAGTTACAATTCAGTGAAACATGAGTCTGTGACTTTGAAATGGTGAAATCCCCTCTCAAAATTGACTAAAACTCAACACCATAACTGTTACCTCTCAGACGCACGTGCGGTTTTAAAAATATGAGAAAGACATTTTGTGATGTTAAAAACACCAGGATGACCAAAAAACACTTAGAATGTACAGACATTTATCATCTAAACCATAAAATCTAAGTAAAGTATGATTTTAGTTATCAAAAAATGGCTATAATTATCAAAAATATATCTTAGTGTTTAAAAACTAGGGTATGTCCCTTTAATGGAAAGCAAGCCTGACTTAGATTATGGGGAACCATTTAAGATATCATATTATTGATACCATACAAATTTACATACTACAGGAAGCTAAAAATTACTCCTCGAACTTACAAGTCTTAGGGGAGTGAGAGATGGTATGTAGCTCCCCTTAAACGTCAAGGTCTGCTAGTGATGTGCAGACTTTATGAAATTTGGTTTTGATTTTAACAAAAGAGTAGAGTTTTGATTTCGTTTTTCATTGACATTTTAATGAAATTTGGTCTGGCAATAAGAAAATCATGTTCCAAGCTTGTGGTTCTATTATGGTAAACAAAAAATACTATTCAGCCGGGTTAGTTATGATTATAAAAATACAATAGCCTACAGATATTATCATCGGTCCGAGGTATAAAATATAGACAAATATGTTCACAGACAAACCATGTTTTCTGAACTCTGCCTCGTTTTTCACCATGTTAAAATGGTGATGAGTTTGCATTGGAATATTTTTGCCCATTTTGGACGAGATGGGCTAAAAGGGCAAATTTGGAAAACTGAAAGTACAGTGGTTTTTTATCTCTACGGTTATGGTTTTTAGTTTTTCTTCTATAACCGAAACCGAACTGATTCCTCGGTTAACCGCACATCACTAAGATCTGCTCTGTTACTTTTGTTTAAACTATGTCTTCCCTCAAGAATTCTCGACTAAAAATAGATAGAAAGAATATATTAAAGAGAGAAAACCAGGTCTGTATTTATAATCTAGTATGATTAGCTTTCTCTCTTTAAATCGGGGGCTTCTAGATTATGGTAGCCCCACTCCCATGGCTAGTGATATTCAATGTTGGGTTAGTAAATAACTACTATTGCAATGCCCAATGGCTAGTGAAAAAAACCCATTTGTTAAATGTAGCAGTTAAGTCTATTTTGTAAATATGAATATCCTGAATCCACCCACCCCAACCCCCCAATGTTAGTGTTTTTAAGCTATCTCCTTTAGGTGACATATTTGATTATTACTATTATTTAGTAAAATTGTATTAACTTAAAGTAGGCTAGTGAATTTTTAATTGTGGCTAGTAAATTTTTAAAATCACCGATCCCATGGTTAGTAGTTTTTATTAAAATTCTAGAATCCCTGTTAACTTTAATTTGCATTTGATAATTTGGCAAACAAAGATTAAACCTTGCCAGTAATTTGACTTTTAAAATTTTTAAAAACTGTTTTCAGAATGTTGACTCGGTTAGTCTCGCGGCTGAGCATAGCCAGACATGTGGTGTGCCAACAGGCACAAAGAAATATTGGAGTGTCAGCAGCGGCAGCACAGAAGATGAACCTTGATCCTATTCAACAGCTGTTTGTGGAGAAGATCAGAGACTATGCAAACAAAAGCAAGTAAGTTGACAAACAAAAGCAAGTGTGTCGACAGACAAAAGCAAGTAGCTTGACAGACTGGATTCAGTTTTAGTCACTTAATAACACTATGTTTACACAGGTAGTGATTTAACCCAGGTTTAAAATAACCCAGGTTAAATCTGTGTTGCGTCAGCACCAGGGTTCGAAACTTGCCAAAAAATATGGTGGCCCAAAAATTAATAATGTATGTTGGCAAATTATGGTAAATGAACCATGAGTACGATTTTAATATGGAATACAAATATTAACAGTGGTTCATGTGTTATAGCCCTAAAAAAGATATTATTATTTGGGCGACTAAAGCCATTATTTGTTAATATTTAAGTTGTCCAAACAGGACATTGGTCACACAATGTATAACAATAACGCAGGTTAGTGTTTCTGGACTATAACGTCGTGCAATTTTAAAACTGCTTCATGATGTATTAGTAGTACTCTGTTTCTAAATTGGATTAAAAGCACAATTTTTTTTAAATATTACATTCATGTGTGGTTCTGTTCGAGTCATCTCCTTTAACACCTTTATAATGTAGTTTTTTTCTATTTTTAATTTTTACAAGGTTTTAATGTCATGTTCTTAGAAACAGGTGTAAACAGACATTCATCATAAGATCTATAGTGCAATCAGTACACTATATCTACACAGGAACATAAATGTGGAGTTTAAATTAACCACCCCTTCCCCACCCTGGTGTCTGTACAACTTGGTAAGCCCTTTAGAGACCTTATAATTGACACATGGCGGGACGTAGCCCAGTGGTAAAGCGCTCGCTTGATGCATGGTCGGTTTGGGATCGATCCCTGTCGGTGGGCCCATTGGGCTATTTCTCGCTCCAGCCAGTGCACCACGACTGGTATATCAAAGGTCATGGTATGTGCTATCCTGTCTATGGGATGGTGCATATAAAAGATCCCTTGCTGCTAATCAAAAAGAGTAGTCCATGAAGTGGCGTCAGTGGGTTTCCTCCCTCAATATCTGTGTGGTCCTTAACCATATGTCTGACACCATATAATCGTAAATAAAATGTGTTGAGTGCGTCATTAAATAAAACATTCCTTCCATAAATGACACTTAGCATATTTGGCACAAATCATGCAATAACTGCGCCTGCCTTTGTTGACATGATACAGTCAACTCTGAACCATAAAAACTGATTCTGGTATAAACCCCAACTATTCTGGGATAAATCTACTGTTTGTTTCTCAAAGTGTGTAATTACCTCCCCTGAACACACAAATACAGCTGTACATACCCAGCTACTCCCAGGACTCTCAGTCGGTTTGTCTAAGTGTGTAATTACTTCCCCTGAACACACAAATACAGCTGTAATTACCCAGCTACTCCCAGGACTCTTGGTCGGTTTGTCAAAGTGTGTACTTACCTCCCCTGAACACACAAATACAGCTGTACATACCCAGCTACTCCCAGGACTCTCAGTCGGTTTGTCTAAGTGTGTAATTACCTCCCCTGAACACAAATACAGCTGTAATTACCCACTACTCCCAGGACTCTGTTTGTCTAAGTGTGTAATTACCTCCCCATAACACACAACTTCTACACACTATTCTGGTTACAGACAATTGGTGAAATAGCAATTTTATTATAGTATATTATATTTCTTTAGCAGAACTTGTTATTTTGTCTTTGCTTTAGGTCAATTGGTGGAAAGTTGGTAGATGCCACGCCGGACGTGGAAAACATTCTCCGTGACCAGCTGGACAAGGTGAACCGAGTGTACGCGGTCAAAGAGGGACAGGACATGACAGCTTTTCCAACCTTTAATTTCTCAGGTACGAAAAGAAAGTGAGAGTTTGTATTGTTTAATGACGTCTCTAGAGCATATTGATGTATTAATCATTGGCTATTGGATGTCAAACGTGTAGTAATTTCTCTCTGTCTCTGTCTCTCTCTCTCTCTCTCTCTCTCTCTCTCTCTCTCTCTCTCTCTCTCTCTCTCTCTCTCTCTCTCTAATATATATATATATATATATATATATATATATATATATATAATATATATATATATATATATATATATATATATATATATATATATATATATATACTTAGTCTTAGAGAGGAAATCTGCTGCATTTTGTTCCCATTAGTAGCAAGGGGTCTTTTATATGCACCATCCCACAGACAAAATAGCACATACCAGGACCTTTGATATACCAGTCACACTGCATGAAACGATAAATAGCTTCTTTATCTTTCACTCTTTTAGTCAGAACATCTGTTCTTTTGCTCTTAAGTTGATTGAAAATGTGTTTATAAAGTCATAGAATTTGGTTGACAATGAAGTACATGACCACAGTACAAATAACAAAATACATTTTATCATTTCTACCTTTCAGTCTGTTTTCATTTCAGCATATCTCGGACTAATGATGGATAACAAGACATTGAATTTGAGGTTTATTTTAGGATTCTGCCGGAAATTGGAAAATGATGTACAAATGTTGATATTTTAGGATTTCATCTCATACACATACAACTTAAAATTAGGATGTGCAGAATTGTGCCAATCTGATTAAAATTAGCTGGTCTCACTAGTAGATCTAACAGCATTGCATGGACTCCCATGTCCAGGTGACATTTCATCTATAAATAACAATTTAAATATCGACCAATTACATTTTGCCTTTTATAACGTTATTCGGGAGCATACAATACTATTTATGCAATAGGCGAACTTGTTGGTCTATTTCAACATTGGAAAAAGTGCAGTAATAAACTCCTGATTGGATACTAGTATAAACAGACTTTATGGCTATACCATCACGTGGGGGGTTTTCCGTCTTGAAACAAATTTTATTTCTAATTTTATATTGAAATAATTGAAATTAGTTTCTGGCATACTTCGTAGTTCACCTGAATCATTTCATATACCCTCGGCATAATCCCGTATGTTTTCAAATTCTTTTCAAATCACTGGCATGATTTTGCAAGTAAGCTTTTGATTGGTCGAATGAAAGGTCAACTGGACATAAGCTCCAACGGGCTGCTGTTAGACCCACATGTAATAGTGGAGCTAATTTTAATTAGATTGGAATTGTGCTAAATTAGCAGCCTGATAACTATTTGTCATTCTTTAGAAGCTTCATAGTTACCCATATTTATTTCAGATGTACCACTAGCGCCTGTAGGTCTTGGCGAATTAAAAGAAGTATCGGAACCCGTACAAGCTGAGGCAGAAGAGGAAATGCAAGATGAAGACCCAGCGAACATCCCGTTTTACGAGGTTTAACTGGAGTCCATATGGTTTAGTTAGATGTCACTGTATATAACTTGGTTTATAACTCGTTGAAAAAAGAAAAAACTGTGCTAAACGCCACAATTATGTGGTAACTAGTTTTATAATTCTTTCAAACAATAACTTCTCATTTTGAAAGGTGATTATTGTTTACAAAGAAGTGTGAGTTGTGTTCCGAGAAATGTAATAAATTGATGTTATATAAAATTTTGGTTTGTTGTAATGGGTGTATATGCAAGATTTTAATTTTTGGACAGAGTGCTGCATTTAAGGAGGACACCTACATTATTCAGGTAGGGGACCAGTGTTTACAAATGGCACCAAAAGTACACTACCATTCATTCTCCAGAAACAAAAACGTGACCAAGATATTACATATTCCCACTAAAAAGAAACAAATTAATGGTATTCAAACTAAACAACCAGCCTCGGTGGTGTCGTGGTTAGGCCATCGGTTTACAGGCTGGTAGGTACTGGGTTCGGATCCCAGTCGGGGATTTTTAATCCAGATACCGACTCCAAACCCTAAGTGAGTGCTGCGCAAGGCTCAATGGGTAGGTGTAAACCACTTGCACCGACCAGTGATTCATAACTGGTTCAACAAAGGCCATGGTTTGTGCTATCCTGCCTGTGGGAAGCACAAATAAAAGATCCCTTGCTGCTAATCGGAAGAGTAGCCCATATAGTGGTGACAGCGGGTTTCCTCTCAAAATCTGTGTGGTCCTTAACCATATGACTGACACCATATAACTGTAAATAAAATGTATTGAGTGCGTCGTTAAATAAAACCTTTCTTTCTTTCAAACTAAACAATGGATTTGTTTTACATTTCGAATTTTGGGGGTAGGTGTGTGTGTGAACTTCAGAAACATCTCAATACTATATACCCTTCGCTGGAAATGTGCTTAATTAAATTTAGCTTGGAGCTGATTACCTATGCCCATGTAACACTACTTGTATGCCTTTCTTACACACCCGTTGGTGAGAACACCATGCGTTGTTTTTGGTTACACATGGTTGTTTACGCATGTACGTGTGTTAAAAGGACATACCCTAGTTTTTAAACACTAAGGCATATTTCTTTACTATTAGAGCCGTTTTTTATAAATGAAATCATACTTTACTTAGATGTTATTGTTTAGATTATCCATTTCCGTACATTCGAAGTGTTTTTGGTCATCCTGGTGTTTTTAATATCACAAAATGCAGTTCTCATATGAAGTCCATTTTTAGAAGGTATTTCAAAGTCACAGACTCCTTTTTCACTCGATTGTAACTTTATCTAAATGTGTTACAGGTTTGTGAAATTTAAGTTAATTTTCATAGGTTGAAACTAGGGTATGTCCCTTTAACAATTTCAAGACATAGTCCTAGGTGATGACCAGGTCACCAGTGCCATACAACCAACCTCACATTCATGTGTCTGTGACGCGTAAGTCTACTACAAGTGCAACGGTTGTAAATAACTTTTAATCGAAAAAGATGTTAAAATTTGCTTAAAACCTGGTTTCTGAGGATATGTAAGAAATAGAATAATACATTCGTGTCCGTTAGATACCATTTATATCACAACTCGTTTAAAATGTGTCAAACTCGCTTTCGCTCATTAGACACATTTTAAAACAACTCGTGAGATAAATGGTATCTAACGGACTCAAATGTATTCTCTATATATCCAATAAAGGTTCAGGCACGTCCAATGACTCCATCCCATGCACAGGTATAGTATATAGGGCTAAGATGAAACGGGGAATCTCTCCCCACCCTATTGCTAAAATTCCATCCATTCTTTTGTAGGTCTATAGGCTAATTCTTCCCACAGGGAACGCATGTTTTAATACTACAAGTTGTTTATAAATTATTTCTCAGCCGATTGGTTTTTAAATAGCACACCATTTTTTTTATTTCCAAAACACTTCTTACGTCAAACCAAACTGAAATTATTTACAAAAACAACACGTTTTTGTAGGATGGGACGAACTACAGTTCTATTGTGACAGCTATATAATAAACAGGTTGGTTGTGGGGGGTTTCTTGGGGGTTTTGAAATGATTTATTTATTTATCCAGAAACTAAATTTCCAAATTATTAATTGTAAACCCAGTTTCTCAGAGTTGACGGGCGAAACGTAGCCCAGTGGTACAGCGATCGGTTTGGGATCGACCCCCATCAGTGGGCCCATTGGGCTATTTCTCGCTCCAACCAGTGCACCACGACTGGTACACCAAAGATCGTGGTATGTGCTATCATGGCTATGTGATGGTGCATATAAAAGATCCCTTGCTGTTAATCGAAAAGAGTAGCCCATGAAGTGACGACAGCGAGTTTCCTCTCTCAATATCTGTGTGGTCCTTAACCATATGTCCGACGCCATATAACCGTAAATAAAATGTGTTGAGTGCGTCGTTAAATAAAACATTTCCTTTCCTTTCCTCCGAGTTGACATTGAAGTAGCTAGCTGAAGTCACCTCCATATAACCGTAAATAAAATACACATTTAAGAGATTTAGTTAATGTTTTTATTAGCAACCGTAATTTTTGCTGAAAATTGCAGTTCCATTTTTGGGGGTACCCTGCATTAGTTTCAACCTCTGGTATATACTGCATAACAAATGTATAACAAATAAAAGTGTATTTATTTATTGTCAGTGGATAATCGTATTTGTACAAATAATCAATGTCGCATATTACTACCAATCACACCCACAGCTGTTTTTACTCCGTAAATATTTCACATCGAACTTTGACACGGAACTCTCTTCTTTGGTACCACATTTACAAGATATGAAGGGAGATAATATAAGCCAAGTTGTCAGGAAGTACGATTTGTCGCCCTTTAAATAAATACAAAAATGAACATTTTACGTCAACGGCTTACTAAAACATGTGAGATTTAAATTTCACTATGAAGTGCCTGGACATTTTCATTATGTTTACATTACTTTCATTTAAGGGTAAGTTGTATCACTAATAATAATATTTATCAATATTTTAGTTGTTGTTATTTAATAATTTATATTCCTAGTGGCGTAGGAAGGTGCCAAAAAATGTGTGTTTGTGTGCGTGTGTCACTGTGTGTGGGCAGGGGCGTAGGCTAGGGGGGTTCGGACGACCCTCCCCCCCGCTGAAGCAAATGGTCCGCTTTCAGAACTAAAACATACAGGTTTATACATATGGAGTTTCTGGTGTTGCAAAAACAAAATAGAAAAAGGTCCACTTGGTTCATATTCGAACACCCCCCCCCCCCCCCAGGTCCAGATCACGCTACGCCCCTGGTGGGGGGGGGGCACACTTTTATTTGTACACTATCATAAAGCAAATATAAAGCAAAATATCTGAAAAGTGGGGGGCACATGTCTTCTCTCTCTTCCCCCCCCCCCCCCCCCCCCCCCCGCTAATACCAGATTTTGGCCGAAAGCATAAGATTATGAGATGAAATCCCACATATTTTGACAATTCCGGTGGAATTCAGAAATTAAAAAAACAACAACAAGAAAACAAACATCTTTACCTAATAAACCGGCGTCGTGGTTAGGCCATCGGTCTACAGGCTGGTAGGTACTGGGTTCGGATCCCAGTCGAGGCATGGGATTTTTAATCCAGATACCGACTCCAAACCCTGAGTGAGTGCTCCGCAAGGCTTAATGGGTAGGTGTAAACCACTTGCACCGACCAGTGATCCATAACTGGTTCAACAAAGGCCATGGTTTGTGCTATCCTGCCTGTGGGAAGCGCAAATAAAAGATCCCTTGCTGCTAATCGGAAAGAGTAGCCCATGTAGTGGCGACAGCGTGTTTCCTCTCAAAATCTGTGTGGTCCGTAAATAAAATGTGTTGAGTGCGTCGTTAAATAAAACATTTCTTTCTTTCTTTACCTAATAAACAAAATTTATTCCTAATTATGTGTTTAATTTGAAATAAATGTTATGGAACGCCGAATGAAGTTTGTAGGCCTAAATGACTGCACACTGAAGTAAATTTCACACTAAATACGAAGACAACCTGTTGAACTGATTTCAGTCAGATTTGATATGGAAAAAAAAGTTAAACTTTGTTTTGTTTAACGACACCACTTGATCAGTGATTTATTATTATGTCAAACATTTGGTAATTAATTTTTCTGACATAGTCTTAGAGGAAACCCGCTACATTTTTCCATTAGTAGCAAGGGATCTTTTATATACACCATCCCACAGACAGGATTGCAGTTACAACGGCCTTCGATATACCAGTCGTGTTGCACTGGCTAGAACGAAAAACAGCCCGTTGGGCCCACCGATGGGGGGATTGATCCTAGACTGACCACTGGGTTACGTCCCACCCTGGAAAGATTATTTTAAGAAGGAAAAGTTCTATAAATTAGACAGAAATACTGTTATACTACACACTATGCAATGTTTTAAAAGCAAGTAAATCACTGTTTATATTTGAAGGTTGTACTGGTTTCGTCATGTGCTACACGTGTGAGGGCTATTCAGATTCCAACTGCTCACTGTTAACGCCGCAAATAACGTCAATGATTGTTAATTGTAGTGGATCATGTTATAAATCGGTTAAGTACCATAAAAACCGTAAGTATAATATTGTTGTTGTATACGTCTAGAGAATACTCCACGCCTGTTTATATGTTGTCGGCCTGCCATAACGTTACAGTGTGTTATGCGTCGGCATACTCAGGACTACCGATTAACGCCGACTCGACATCAATCGGCAGATGTGTGCAGGACGAAAATGCGACAGTCGCGTCTAATATCCAGTTTTTCCCCGACCCCCCAGTTAGACTTTCGCGTCGGGTGGTGTGTGCAGGTGCATATTTGCAAACTACTCCCGACTCTGCAATAGTCTTGTAGGTGTACGCCAAGCATTAGACTTAACCGAATGCTCCCAATTCCGTCGTTCGACAATAAAAGAAATTTTCTACTTGTGAATTAATATATATATACTACTCAAAAGAATTTAAGGGTCAAAAATTTATAACCAAATAAGTTTCAGAGTGTATTAGATTGATGATGTAAACTACACCAACATTTTTATTTATTGTTCCATATTTACAAAAAACCACAAATAAACGTCACTGTATACAAGAAAGTCACATGACATGCTGTCAAAGTTGAAGGTTGTCAAACATGGATTTTACACATTAGAACATTCGTTTAATAGTGTGTGAATCCACCCCTGGCGCGAATAAACTCGACACATCGTTGCCTCATGCTGTTGATCAGACGTTTGAAGAACTCTTGAGGAATGGCCTGCCACTCTGCCATAAGAAGTTGACCCAGATCATGAAGGTTGGCCGGAGGGGCATGGTTATCCCGAACTCTCCTGCCTAATTCGTCCCAGGCGTACTCTATTGGGGCCAAGTCAGGCGAATATGCTGGCCAATCCATCCTGGCGATACCTTGTTGTTTGAGAAAGTCCGTTACCACCCTGGCGCGGTGGGGTCTGGCATTGTCATCCTGCAGAACTGCCCCGCCGCCAATCTGCTGAAGGCCTGGGAGAACCAACGGCCGGATAATCTCATTCAGATAGCGGATTCCATTCAGATTGCCATCCACCACATAGAGGGGGGTCCTGTGGTGGATAGAGATGCCGCCCCACACCATGACGCTGCCACCACCGAACCGGTGACGTTGTCTAACGTTAACGTCAGCGAAGCGCTCCCCAGGACGTCTGTAGACACGAACCCGACCGTCGTTGAACTGGAGACTAAACCTGGACTCATCAGTGAACATCACTCGACCCCACTAAACCAGTGTTCGAGATTAACGGTATCCCGATATCCCGGGGATACCAGAATTTAATTTTGGATACCAGACTTCAAGAACCCAGTATCCCACCGGGATACCATATAATGGGTTTGTTTTTGTGTTGTTGTTGTTGGTGTTGGGGTTTGTTTTTGTTTTTTTTGGGGGGGGGGGGGGGGGGGAGGGTTTTTTTTTTTTGTGTGGTTTTTTAATCCTGCGTTTTTATTTTTCGCTGAAACAATGAAAGTCGTCATTTACTAGTGAAGTTAAGTAACAGTGTCGTCCACGTTTGTTACAATGTTGTTTATGAATTTCATTTAAGTGGGATACTAAATTATCAGGTGGGATACCAGATTTTGAAATGTTAGTATCCAACTGGGATACTGCCAAAAAAAATTAATCTCGAACTCTGTAAACACGTTGCCACCGCAGATGAAGCATGCACCAGTGACGTCTGACCGTTCTGTGACGTGCTAGGAGTGGTGGTCGAACAGACTGGCGACGGCAGCGTAGATTATTGGCTCTCAGACGATTGCGTATGGTTTGATCAGACACTCGAGTTCCAGTCGCAGTCCGCAGATTGTCACGTAATCGGCGTGCAGTGGTTGTGCGTTGACGTAGAGCCATATTGCTGATGTAGCGGTCCTCTCTATTTGTAGTGCTTCGGGGTCTTCCCGAACGTGGACGATTTCGAACAGAATTCGTTGCTTGGTACCGTTGCCACAGTCGGCCAATGACACTCTGACTGACACCAAGTCTCAGAGCAACATTTCTTTGCGTATTGCCATCCTGAAGCCAAGCAATAGCCCTTCCTCGATCTCGATAGTCAGTTGAAGTCGTACCATTGTCGAATTTGGAGTGTGCACCGTACACGAACGCAAGCTCCAATTATACGGAAAATATCAGCATTGGGAACATGGAATACACGTGCAAAGCGTGCAAATGAAGCGCTTTGTGAAAAAGCAAGTTATGGGCACTTAGCAGACCTTTCGCTTTCGCCCTAATTTACGTGCAAATGTAAGCATGTTTTCGCCATTAGAACTAGTCGACAGTGTCAATGACAGTGGATTTTAATTCATTTATAGGTTGCTTAGACCCAGTTTCGTCAAAATGGAACAATACCATGCGTGACATTATGGTCTAGCTAATATAATTGACATTCAGAAAATAATGTCGAAAATATCGTCTGACCCTTAAATTCTTTTGAGTAGTATAAATATATATATAAAAATAAAAAAATCTTTCTATTAGCATAATATTAATAGCTGATGGTTGATAAATGATTTTGACGAGAAGCCGCCACTAAGCAACTATGAAACTACCTTTTATGGGCTGGAGAGTACTTGGAAGATACACACGAACCAGCACTAACCCAGAGTATTGTACATGCACACATTATTGAGAAGGCCGGCCACAACTCCCAAACCCTTACAAACACCTACCACCAACTACAGGCCTGTTAAAGCCAGGGAAGGGTATGGATGCTATGGCTGTCACAATCAGATACGATTGATACGACCAAGGGATCATTCAATTATTTCTTGTTTTCTTCGGAAAACTGGCAATGAACAGACATAAGTGTACGATACAGGGGAAAGGGGGCAACTGTCCCCTAGTGCTGGAGCAAAACCTCAAATTGGGGAAAAATGGTAGAGATATTCGAAACCTTTTTACACTGTATTTCCATCATTCTACCCTCAAAATTAGTTGTAATCCATGTAAAAATGGTAGAGATATTCGAAACCTTTTTACACTGTATTTCCATCATTCTACCCTCAAAATTAGTTGTAATCCATGTAAAAATGCGTAGTGATTCGTTTGCAACCCTATATAGCTGTTTGGTAGTAATACTAATATGAATAAATTATGTTATCAAGATTCGGGCATTTTAGTTTAATTCAGGCAAAAATGGGAGCCTGTACGCCTATGTGAACAAACGAACACATTACATACATGTAGATATGTTTGAGAAAAACAATTTTAAAAATAAACGTTTACAGTACACGTACTTATTATTAACTAATTTCCCTCAAATAGAGATTTATTCCGCTTTTAATTTGTTTATGGTCACAAGTTTCACAATCAGTGAATTATCAAATGTTTTTTATTTTTTGAAATCCAATTTGTTTTTTACTGTTTTAATTATATTATATAATTAAATAAACGTTGATGATGTCAGTCAATCCAACTATCAATACAGACGTTCTTTGGTGACGGTTTTTACGATGTCATTACGCTAAGAATGCCTCGAGAATAAATGGCCTGCCTCCTCTATAATTTCTGTTACAGAGATATACGAGATACGAAAATGTGAGAACACATTTCAGTCTGATGGGTGTGTCCGGGAGCGTGATACGACGTGTTACTGCAGCTACGACTACTGCAATGGGGTGCAGACAGCACGTGTACTCGCGTCTACCGCCATCTTGACAGCCCTGCTACACATTCTGTGGTGGTGAATTCTACGTGGACATTATGAAGTGAAAGCTGCTGTAAAGGACAGTCATTATAAGAACCGCCTGTCTGTGTAGTATTATAAAAGGCATTAAGTGTGAATTCAGACAAATCTACTGCAAAGAAGTCATTAGATACACACACCACCTATACACTATTTTGTCTCAAATATCAGTTGCACGAACACAAATATCTTCCTATGTTGATGTCAAAAAGAAAACAAAAAGACATCATTTTGTTTTGTTATAATAATATATTATCACATTTAATGTTACAGCAATGTATTGCATACTAAACAAATTTTTTTCTCTCACAAAGTAACAAAAACAATACAATGGATTAGATTTTTTTTTTAAAGAAAAAAAGAAAAGAAAGTGTTTAAATTGAATGACGGTATCCCTCAACTTTCCAGCAAGTTGCAAAGACCTACTATATTGCATTTCAGCTAAGCAGTGGTTCTGAATGGGGTGGTTCGTGGACAGGGGGATGAGGACAGGACTGGGGAGGGTAGGGTAAGTAATCTGGGCAAAGGTTACGAGTATTATATACATTTGTCAGTACTAATTATATTGCAGGTCAACAGAATATCACACACACAATCTCCATATCCCTCAAGTGACCCACAAATGAAAAATACCATTTTATTGTGATGGATTTTCTCTAAGAGTAGTAGCAATAATAATAATAATAATAATAATAATAACTGTGAAAATAAGTTTGAAAAGCATCAAAAAGGGATGGGTGTGTGTGCACTGACATGACCCCAACATAAATGATTCAGAGCCACTGGTCACTCAAGGAAATAACTGACAAAAGGTAGCTTTAGGGGGCTTCAGTAAGTGCTCACTCTGCCCTTTTGTTACGAGGTTTCAGCATGATGGAAAATTCTGTAAGTGTTTGGAAAGGTCATAGCAGATCCATATAGGGGTTCTAGGGATGTGCAACTCATGTTACAAGTGCCCTGAACCAAAACAAATGATGAGGATATCTTTTTCTTTTGGGTTTCTTGGATAGACAGCTGCACTTCATTACAGTATTGTGTACTGGGTTGGATCGGATCTACAAAGATGAATTTGATAGAAACAAATGGGGGAAAATAGTTACATGTACAGGCTGCGAATTTAGTATGATTCCATACTCCCACAAATACGAGATTTGGTGTCGGAAATGTAAGATTACGAGACTGAATCTAAAAATATCTACATTAAATCATTTTGATATCTTGGCAGAATCATAAAACAAAATTCCATGCCCGATATATGTTGTAAATAACAGGGTTTTTTTGTTTTGAGTATCCATTGTACAGAGATCACATTATACTGTAACACACTAGGCCTATATTAGTTTTTATTATCCCATACAGCTTTCAATGAAAACATACAAATGGCAAATTAATCACAATTTTTGCCTATACATTATGACATGAAAGATGGTATATACATCTTATGAATGAATACAGGATAAAATGGTTTTGAAAATCAAACAAATGCAACAGTGTCAAGAGCCTTTTCAACTAGTGATAAGCATCGCAATATGTTAACCGTAGGTGTATGTTGTATCTTAATTCATTTGGCCATTTACAGAGTTCACATAGTTTACACATCCAATAGTTCACTCACTCACACTATGATGGCCAATTACAAGAAAAATAAATGTTTTGGTTTTGCATTTATATGGGTGCATAGGTTTTACAGATAATTAAAAGTTATGTCAAAGTTATTCTGCAAAACAGCACCAAGAATAATGAATAGATTTTTGGGGAGCCTGAAAAATATACCCCAAAAGACTAATTTTTCTTTTCTTGTTTTTAGATTAAAAAGCAAAATACTTCCATATAAGACTATATTTATTACAAAGGTTTGTTACAAACATTTCAGTTAACGCCCCAACAGGGAACATTTTGTTTTTAAAATTTGATTAACAATATTTCTAGTCAAATGAAAATGGATTAGCAACTACCGTTAATGTTTTACAATTGTGTAGCGATCTCTGAAACTTGCTTCGTGATCCAAGCTCATTGTTAATATTTACAACAGATTATTTCATTTGCTTTCTTCCCATAATGAATACTTTATCATAACCTATTACTGGTATGTCTGGACACCACTACTCACTTTGGCATGCATTCCTAAGCAATTTTTATACATTTTTGTATCAGGAAAAAAATTCTATAAAAAATACAATACATGGAAAGAACCACTTGACTTATTTTTTAGGGAGTACAGTCGCGTCGTAACTAGTAACTATCGTGCAAACAATTAAACAACGCGATCTGCAGAGAGTTTGAGCTCATTTTGCCATTATGCAAGTGGTAGCATACCACATGCAGTTATCATTTAATAACAGAAAATAACAATCAACTTCAAACCATGATTGGGTTATTTAAATGCTACATAGGTCAGTCTACTTGTAATCATCAAAGGAAGACTTCAAAATACATGTCTATATTTTATATTACTTTGTCATTGAAGACCCATTTCCAAAAACCGGACTATATTAAGCTGCTACATCAATTGTGTTGGTAGTTTGCATTAATAAAAGCAGGGCAAGCTCTGGGCGAGGAGAACATTTCGCCAAATTATCTATTAAGCTTCAAACATTTTCAGTAACCCACTCATTTTTTTCTAACAAAATATCAATTATTAAATGAAATTATTTTGCTAAATTAAAATATATTTCACCAATTGTTTATAAAATTCGCAATATGGTTAATTTGGCGAGTGCCAGATCTAGCCTTGAAGAGAGAGAGAGAGAGAGAGAGAGAGAGAGAGAGAGAGAGAGAGATGCGATGTGGTGGCAAGACTGGCACTTAAATACCAGGATTAAATTAAAGATTTCTGTTTTCAATTCAAATAAGTGTCCATAATAATGATTCATTCAGTCCATAACATGGGTCTACAGCACCCCTTGTTGTCCACCGATACACTTAGTATGTAATGGGCCAAGATGTGTTTAATGACACCACTAGAGAACATAATACATCATCGGCTATCATTGATGCCAAACAGTTAATAATTCTGAGTCATCGGAGGAAACCCACTACATTTTTCCATTAGCAACAAGGGATGCATTTTCCTATAGGCAGGACAGCACATACCATCATCTTTGGTATACCAGTTATGGAGAACTGTTGGGACAGGGTTTTTTGGTTTTTGTTTGTTTAACAACACCACTAGAGCACATTGATTTATTAATCATCGGCTATTGGATGTCAAACATATGGTAATTTTGACAGTCATAGAGATGAAACCCACTACATTTGTCGATTAGTAGCAAGGGATCTTTTTTATGCACCATCCCAGACAAGATGGCACAGGAAAAAAAACACCCAATGTATCCACCTTAAAAGCCAAGCGTACGACGAAGAAGAAGAAAAAGTCAAGCACCGTATGTGTTTGCTATACCGACCAAACTAGATCTCACCACTGTCATATGTAATGAGGTCATAATATGCACCAGCAACCAGTTGGTGAAAACACCAGCTGACGCCAACCTAGTGTGATAAGCTCAATCAACCATTAATATTTATTGGTAGCTAGTTTCTCTTTCAAATTAAATAATGGTGAAACCATTTAGTTTTAATGCAAAGGTAATGAAAATCGGAGTAAAAAATAATAACAATAAAAAATAATAATCCTAATATGAATACAAAAGATCTCCCAGTTCCTATTTGTTCTGGGCCCATGGCAACACCATTATATCCCCGGCAACAACTCCCCTGCCAGCCAACTCGCAATAACGGAGTTGTCTTCCCCATGTACATATTTGTTAATGTCACATTCTCTATTAGAAGACCACAGTTATCTAGCTGTAAAAACACATGATGATTCCACGTTGCTTTCCTTGAAATGCAGTCAAGCAAAATCCTATACAATGAACACTTTTTTCTTCGCCGCTGGTTGCAGATAAAATCCACTGCCAGTCCTATAAAGAGACCAAAATGGTTTGGAGTGCACGTTGCCCTCAAGTAGCTGCAGATACCGTTCGGCAAACACCACACCCTATATCTATGTATGTGTATATGTTTATGTACGGGCCTCAGCCGACAATGAGTCCAACACCAAACCTATACTGTCCCTTCACGTGGTTCGCGTAGCCACTCAATGCAAGAGTAAATGGGAAAGGAGGAAGTTTTTTTTCTAGAACAGCACCAATACACCAATTAGTATCTAGCTGACCTGAAAAGAAAGAAAGAAAAAAATGATACATTTTTAATCATTTCATTGATACTTAACCCAACCTCTCACCAGGTGCAACATCCCCTCCAATTCAGTGAACTGGTCCAAAAATCCCAACAGCCAATGATTTAGCTAAAATGTTTCATTGTGTCAAGTATCTCCATTTTCTTGAGTGAAACAGCCTACTGATGGCAATTTAAAGCCTTCCCAATGGCATTTGAAAAAAAGAAGACTTTTGCAGCAAATAAGTAAGACTGAAAGGTTATTTTCGTGTATGTAGACATATTTTAAATGTACTAATGCTATTGTGTAAACATTTTGCTATCATTGAGGAGCTCCTGACCTACGGCAATTTATATCTCAACGACGGCAATTGCTGCCAATGTCGTTGTCAAGTTGGAGCCCTGTAAGTGTGAAAAGAAATTAGATTCATCAAACATCTGGTGTCAAGTGATAATGCAATTAGATTTATTACCTATATGGTTAAAATATCTTGGTTAACAAAATATTACATCCCACTAGAATGTCAAGTGGTATATTACTGTAATACTTTGACACCCCCACCCCCTCTAGTTATCTGCAGAATTATTCCATGCCAAAGACATCACGACTCGACACCCTCCCTTCTAGTTATTCCATGTCAAATCCAATCAAGCCTGACGCTTCCCAAACCCCCTCTTCTTATTTGCAGTTATTGCATGCCTCAGACACCCTCCCCTCTAGTTACAACTGTGCAGTACAACTTGCCTCTAAATGTAGCATTGGCATTAGGAACTTCTATCTGGTAGCCGATGGTGGCGACGCTCTCCTGCAGCCGTAAGCTGGTCTCGAGTTCGGCGCCTATCTGCAGCTGGTCAGTGATCTTATGAACATAACACGAGTGAAGGCTGCCTGCTAGCGGGCTAATGTTACCACTCAACTGCCAGTTCTCGCCTGCAAATAACAAGTAAAAAAAACCCAACATTTATACTGTTGAAACACCAAAAACTACAGCTAAAAGCATGTTGATACCAACATTACCTTCTTTTTATTACATCGAAGCAAGACAATTTTAAAACAAATAATACATAAAACACATTTTACTGAATAAAAATTCAATAAAATGTGTCCAATTTGAGCAAAATCCTTTTTCAGTTAGTTGTTACCAGTATGTCATTTATCTGCATGCTTAATATATATGATATATCATTTCTGTAAGAAAATATTAACGGAGTTATTTGTTGTTTCTTAGTATACATTATCAACCCCTGCAATTAAAGCGACGTTCACACTAGCATTTTTAGTCCGGACTAAACATTCACACTAACAATTTTTCAGGTCTAAATTGGTACAAATTTGTTTGTTTGTTTTGTGTAACGACACCACTAGAGCACATTGATTAATTAATCATTGGCTATTGGATGTCAAACATTTGTTAATTCTGACTCATCAGAGAAAACCTGCTACAGTTTTTCTAATGCAGGGATCTTTTATATGCACCATTCAACACAAGATAGCACATACCATGGCCTTTGATATACCAGTTGTGGTGCACAAGTTTAACCCGGACTAGTTCGGTCTGAACAAAAACAATGATCCAGACTCGGATTAAATTTTTGCTCGGGATAAATGTTGCAGTGTGAAATCATAATTGCATGGTACGGCGATAGGTGATGTTGCACATCTCCTAGGTGATGTAGTCCTTCACAGTCACTTCCTTTTGTCTTTCTTTTTTAACTCACCATTCAGTGTTTATTATTTGATGGCAATTCGACCACCAAAGGAGCAGAAAAATCTTTTAAATTTCATTACGAAGCATTCTTCAATGCACTTCAATGTGTTTCATTATGTCATATTTTCACCTACATTACGTCATATTTTCCAGTTACATCATTACAAATGAACATGGAAGAAAGCGCCAAGATAACACTAGTAATCGCTGTCATGATAGAATAAATAAATATTAAACAAAATTAAGTATCATGAAGAACCTCAATACAAGTCGAAAGTAAACAGGAAATGCACTCAAGCAACGCCTAACGGTTACATGTTTTGTTTGCGGTCACGTGTTTTGATACACTAATGTAAAAACGTGTGAGAACGCGTCACTCCGATTTAGTCCAGACTAAATTTAGCTTGTACCAGGTTTGGACTAAAATGTTAGTGTGAACGTAACTTAAGAAAATTGAATAGTCCACAGCAAAAAAACAAAAAATGCTGTAGAGAATTAAAAACTCAACAGCAATTTCAGTGACGACATTACTGATTGTCGTGTGCAACTGCATGGGACACACATGAACAGATGTATATATATATAAGCTCTGTGTGTGTGTATATATATATATATATATATATATATACACACACACACACACACACAGAGCTTACCCCAGGATATTTTTAAAGCACTTACATTTTCAGTGCCATGGCAGCTTGGTTGTCTAAGTAAGTGACAGTTGTTAAATGAAAGGGTGCTGAGGGCCTTGCACCTAATTAGGTATGAAGGACACGTTTCACCTATTAGAAGTGTGAATACCTGTGTACTGTAAAGTTTTAAAAGTTGTTACAACCAACAGCCGATTGTCACATATAGCCAAGTAAAGCGTAGAGGTAATTGATTTAAGGCCCTTACATGATGCCAAAGTGCTTACTTACCTAAGGCGTAGTGGCCCCCTATGCCATATAGCTCTGGGGGAAACCCCTGATATATATATTTTGTGTTTATTGTGTACACAGCCAAAACAATAGTGGGCCAATGTCCTGTCCTAAATATAGTACAACTTCACTTACCCGAGTAACGACCAGCTAAAGACAACACTGTGACCATGCCACCAGGAATCTGCTGTCCATATTGGTAGAGAAGTTCAGCTCCCAGATCCAAACTAGGCGTTACTCTCTGTAAATATTGCGTTACTGCTATACCTAAACAAAGAAAATAACAGTAAATAAGTTATATACTCCATTCTGAAAATACAGTGTTACTGCTCTACGTACCTGATTCATTAACAATATCTATATTTTCTAACGTTAGTGATGATGTAAAATCTACGTACCTGATTCAGTAACAATATTTATATTTCCTAACGTTAGTGATGATGTGAAATCTACGTAAGTATTTGACCGGAAATAAGCCCATGTCTTTGAATAAGCCCCCCTCTGTTTTGATAGCATTTAAGAAATTAGGCCCTCATTCGTAAATAAGCCCACCCCCAACTTCGTCACCTTATAAATAACATGAAATTGCAAGTTTGCTCAAAGTTCATTTAAAAGGTCATACCTCCTGCAGATAATTAAACACAAATGTAACAATATTTTACCACCAGTGAGATTTAGCAGTCTAACAGTAACAGTGTGTAACATTGTTTTCAATTTCATGCCTGCAGTATTTCTCTGAAGTATCCAAGCCCAAGTATGAACTAAAAACCAATGTCTATTTTTACCACCATACTGGGTCCGCAGTTAATGCTAATTAAGCAAATACCGTATTCTGATTGGCTAAGAACAATGACCTTAGATTGACAATTCTTTGTAGTGTAAGCTGGCTGCCTGTATCAGAAATGTGTGTATGCTATTGAGTTTGTTGTTAATTGCATTAAATTTTGGATGTAAATAAACAGCACTGGTAAGTAATTGTAACATAGAAGGTGTGTTTCTGATAATTAGATACTAGTAAAAAAAACCACAATTTAATTAATAAACAATTATTATTTATTAATAACAAATGGAACACTAATTAATAGATGTGCTACTGAACGTTTTTTGTTTTCTTTCTAGTTCATTTAAGTATTGTTATTTATTTTAATTATTATTATTAAAAAAAATTTCAACAAAACTGGCCCCTTGTTTGGGAATAAGCCCACCCCATGCTAAGCTCACAATGAGTTGTCTTGGCCCCCTGGGCTTATTTCCGGTCAAATATGGTACATGATTTATTAACAATGTCTATATTTTCTAACAGTTGCAATGATGTGAAATCTACGTACCTGATTCATTAACAATATCTATATTTCCTAACGTTAGTGATTATGTGAAATCTACGTACCGGATTCATTAACAATGTCTATATTTCCTAACGTTAGTGATGATTTGAAATCTACGTACCTGATTCATTAACAATGTCTATATTTCCTAACGTTAGTGATGATGTGAAATCTACGTACCTGATTCATTAACAATGTCTATATTTCCTAACGTTAGTGATGATGTGAGATGTACATACCTGATTCATTAACAATATCTATATTTCCTAACGTTAGTGATGATGTGAAATCTGTTCCCTTGTAATCTGCTGTTACTTGCGTAGCAACACACTTGTTGTTTTGAATCTGAAAACAAAACCAACATTAAATTCAGGTCTCCGAGAATTGAAAATTTGCGTAATCCATTTATGGGTTACGCCCCAAAAAAAATTCAGCTAACCCACTTCATTTTTAAGTAACCCATCGTGAACATGTAAATGAAGGAAGGAAGGAAATGTTTTATTTAACGACACACTCAACACATTTTATTTACGGTTATATAGCGTTGGACATATGGTTAAGGACCACACAGATATTGAGCCTTGAGGGAGGAAACCCGCTGTTGCCACTTCATGGGCTACTCTTTTCGATTAGCAGCAAGGGAAATTTTATATGCACCATTCCAAAGACAGGATAGCACATACCACAGCCTTTGATGTACTAGTCGTGGTGCACTGGCTGAAGCGAGAAATAGCCCAATGGGCCCACCAACGAGGATCGATTAAAAAATGTCTTTGGTTGACCCTTTTCACGAGTTGGTCCATGTGCCTTTCCCCCCCCCATTAGTCACCTCCAAACATTTCCTGGATCTGCCCCTTCTTCCACCAAAGATCCAACCTATAAATATACCAAAAAGCAGCAAGAGCTCTTTCATATACATTTTCCCCATAGTCGCAACAGTACAAACCACAGACTTGATATACAAGAAATGGGATACTTGTTGCAAGTGGAAAAATGCAAATCCATCGAGGATGATTGATCCTGCAACCCATCAAACTGTAGGCGAGTACTTAAGGATGACTGGTGCAATTAACAAAGTGCAGGGCTTGAACTTAACGATGGCAGCAATTGCCGTCGTTGAGATATAAATTACTGTAGGTTAGGAGCATCACTGACAGCATTTTTGTGCTATTGGTAAAAGATTTAAATGGTGACAAAATATATACACCTAGTGTACATTTACCTGCCAGTATATAACATTTGTAAATTTGAAATATGCCTATATACAGCAAAATAATATTTCAGTTGTGTTTATTTTCTACAAATGCAGTGTTCTCGCTGCTCCATTTAAGCGGGGCGCCCCGCCCTGCTATTCCATTTTGCCGCCCTCCTTTCACGTTCCCCGCCCTCCTTTATTTTTGAGCGCCCCTCTTTATTTTCCAGCACCTATCTGCTATTTCCAAATGCACTTTTTTTTCACACAAAAAACAACGATCAGTCTGCACACTGCGACACTGGACATCAAAGGAAACAAGCCGTGTTGCGTACGAAAAAGCAATTGACAAAACATTTACGACAGTTACCGTAACGTAATTTAACAGTATTTTTAACAGCCTCTATTTTGTCTAATATCTGTATCCATTTGTATGTTTGACAGACACAATAAGTTATATTTTATGTTTTCATTAAACATTTTATTTTTTACGGATTCGGCAATCTCCGATTGAAAAAAACCCCTTATTTGGCGCCAAATTTGTCACGTGATCAGAACGGTCATTCTGTCTTTTGTTTCCACTAACTATCGTTTGATATTTTGTCTTCCGTTGCAGATATAATTGCTTGAAACTGATGATTTTTACTTTCTGTTATTCTGTTTATTCAGTAGTTCTTTATAAAATATTGTAAACTTTTAATTTTGAGGGGATATGAACGCTTATAAAAACAACGGAAGTGGTAGTGTTTATCATTAAAGTCATTTATCTTGAGTGCCAAATAATATATACACCGGCTTTACAAAAACGAAACTACTTTTTATCAGCTGGCGATATTTTATCACAGCGATCGATTCATTCGATGAAGATGGAAATAACAAAAATGTATCTGACATTAGATCATTTTACAAACATCTTTATTGTTTTTCGTATATCTTGAAATCTTTATTAAAAATAATAATATTAAAACTGTGATCGGTCCAGCAAAACCGGAACTGCCCGTGAATGTCAGACCGATATCATCTTCGGTTCAATTAATAGACGAGTCTTTTTATAAACCCCTTTGCACTTTTTTGTAGGCTAAATAAGGAGTATGTCTTTTCGCAAAGTCTACCAACACAAAACAATATGGTAACCAAACTACTCCTCCCCCCCCCCCCCCCCTTTTTTTGTTTTTGAAGGGTGTGGTGCCGAGCGGCCGCCCTCCTTTAATTTTCACCCAGCGAGAACACTGAAATGTTACCTTTTTTTTTAATTGCCGTTGGCTGGATCCAAGTTGCCGTCGGTGGGCCGTTTTACCAATGGCCTTTTTTTTTTAAATTGCTGTAGGAGACAAATTCTAAAGTTTGAGCCCTGTAGAGTGTTAATCAAAGAGAATTTTTTTTAATGAACTTACTTGAGCTACAAGTTTGGCCCGTATAGAATCCGTAAATGCATGAATGATGTTTGCGTTAAGGTTACCACTTGGGTCAATGTCACCAATAATAACAGGAAACGACTGCAATAAAAAAACAAAAACAACAACATGTTTGTTTAAATGTAGTAAGCTGTATCACAAAGGTACACTGTACAATATTTTGACTTGGGCACAAATCACACACAAGATTCAAACTGGAGATGTTTTGTTAAATAGAATATTTCACATAAAATATTTATATCAAGTGTACAATAGCACACATCTCTCACCAGTCTTCAAGACCAGCACCAGCAAAAAAAACTTAGTCGTCAGAATTCCTACTAGTCCACCAGACTTTGTATTATTAAGTCACTGGACTGAAAAACTAGCTCACAGAAAATTGCATATCAGGGTTTTAGGCAGAGGGTAAAACGGGTATGGTGCCATACCAAACATTCTTGCAGATATTTTTTTTTAAGTTAATCTTTTGACAAAATTAATGACTCTTATTATTACTGTCTGATTTTCTTAACCCTAATCCAGGGCTTCTAGATTATGGTAGCCCCACTCCCATGGCTAGTAAATATTTATTATTGCAATGCCCGACAGCTAGTGAAATCTTTTGGTCAAATGTTGCAGTTAAGTCTATTGTGTAAATATGAATATCCTGCCCCAAACCCAACCCCCAATGTTAGCGTGTTTAAACTCTATCTGTTTAGGTGACATATCTTATTATTACCATTATTTAGTAAAGTTTTATTAACTTAAAGTGAAGTAGGGCTAGTGAATTTTAATCGTGGCTGGTAAAGTTTTAAAATCTAGTGGATTTTATAAAAATTCTAGAAGCTCTGCCTAACCCAAAACATAACCCATTTTCTTTCTGGGAACAGCAGGTGCATGCAGCACACACATTGTAAATATTCAATTCTATAGCGCCATATCCAAAAATTTCTTTATGGCAGAAACCCTGCATATCGATAAAAACTGTTTTACCACACTGAATGAATTTATTAGGCAGCTATGAATGTCATGTGACGTAAACGAGCAGAGTTTCTGCCAGAGGGTCAGATGGGGTTTTTAAGTTAACCGTTTGACAAATTTAAATACTCTTTATCATTCTTTATGATTTTCTTAACCCTAACCCTAAACGTAACCCATTTCCTTCTGGGATAGCTCTGGGTCAAAAGAAAATTTCGCCAAATTATCTATTAAACTTTGAAAATTGCAAAAACCCAGTCATTTTGTATCAAAATATCAATTATTCCATAAAATTATTTCGCCAAATCAAAATAAAATTAGCCAATTGTTTTTGAAATTCGCAATTGGAAAATTTTGTGAGTGCCAAAGCTAGCCCTGTTCTTTCTGGTGGAGGCCCCCCCCCCCCCCCCCCCCCATACCCCCTGTTGACTGTGGTTGCATTCAATTCCATAGCACCATACCCAAACATTTCTTTCTGGCAGAAACACTGACTAGTTAATACTGAAGCCTATGAATGCTGCTGTTCCACTGGTTTATTTTAAATGTTAGTACCACACATTAACTAACAGCTATTGTAACCAATGAGGGACAAACTTTCCAACATATATCACAAGGTTATCAGTATGCAAAAACACAAGTTACCTCAGTAGGACTGAGCTGCTTTATCCCAACGTACGTAGCACCAAACCGATAGCCGGACGGCTGGAACGTCGACAGAGACAGAGTGTGACTGATCTGAAAGTGGCTGCTTAAACCCTTTGACACGATCAGTTTGCCTCCCTCGAACACTTGTGGAAATATATCTGTGGAAATAATTGATTACAATTATACACATGTATTATCAATTCTAAACTTACTAAAACCAGGTTTCACCATTTGAAACCTTTGAGACAAGTTTGTACATACCCTCAAAACCCATATGAAAATGCATGTATTGGGGATATCTAGAAAAATGGGTTACACAAACTATACTTACGCGAGCTACACACGAACAAAACTATCGCTGTCGCAATTTTCAGATGCCTGAATAATGTTTTGAAATTAATTTTCAATATCTAAAACTTCTAACATTTGAAAATATAGTCAATGCTATAGCATAACTGAGTACCAAAACTTTTTTTTTTTTTTAAATAAAATGTTTATCCTGTTGAACAAAAATCAGAGTGTTAATTTCAACATATAAACTTACACTAGTGCATTTTCATTTCAATGCTGTTCAGTATATAATTAAGTTTCAGTCTTGTGTACACTTTTAAAATTTGACAATTTTAAAATGATCAAAGTTCAATTTTGTTCCCATTATCACCTATCCTATGGTTTCGGTTAGCTTTAATTTTGGAATAAATTGTATTTTTGCCTTTAAATGTTTGTCCAATGGTATGGAACGATTGTGTCCGTGAATCATAGTCACTTCGTACCTTGGTCATATCATACCATCCATTTCGTACCTTGCTGCATGGTCATTTCATACCCTAGTCATTTCGTACCATTGTGAAAAGTAATTTCATAATCCCGTCATTTCATACCCTACTACTACAAAATATTATTTATTTATTAGGTCTTCTTTTCAAACTTACTTATTTGCATCTTATTTGTTTAAGAAATAAACAATAACAACCATTAAAACATTAACTACTCTGCTGATTGATAAATTAGCCAAATGCTAATGTTTATACAAAGTGGCAATAATTTTTAGTCTTTTACTGATAAAATATCCCTTAAATTAATCACAAATTTGTAATTTTATGTTATTTTGTAAAAGACACTACCGGGGTGATTGTTATAAATGGTTATGCCATGGTACGATATGACTTTCAGTTAACATGTTATGCTACGAAATGACCAAGGTACGAAATGACTAGGGTATGTAATGACTTTTTGCAATGGTACGAAATATGTCAATGAAATAC
>NC_054710.1:46967393-47062393 GCF_016097555.1 Gigantopelta aegis
CATGTAAAACATACATCAACTGTGGGTCAGGTCGTTTGAATAATGATGCTGTTTGTGCTACATCATTGATAACCTGTGCTGTTAATAATTGTGCCGTGCAGAACTTGATCAACTATAAAACTTGCAATGCTGAAAACCACCTGTCTTGCTTGAATGTTTAAAAGTCTCTGACTCCAGAGAACACCAGGTAACAAAAGAAACAATAGATGAGCTTACTACTGAACGATTACCTGGCCTGAACACTGAGTTGAGGGTGAACACAACCCAAGCTGACAATACCAAAGACACAGGAAAACAATAGAAACAAAATAAGAAACAGCTTTGCACTATTAGAGTTAGAAAGAATAAAATATACTCTTCAAAAAAAGAAACGCAAAAGGGTACAAATGGGTTATAACTCCGATTTTATGTTTCCTACCGGTTCATGCTTTGTGAATATAAGGTCATTGCATGTCCCAAACACATTCCCACGGTTACATTCGATAAAACGCAGCTACTGTACAATAAAGTTCCAAAATGTGAATATTCGCAAAAACGCAGCCACGTGCAAACCATGTCACCACTGCACGTGCGTTGTCTGCACGTGCAACATGAACACCGACAGTATAAAAGTGCAGGGTGTTCGCTTGCCTGGCCTCTGTATCTGGCTGACAGTTGACAATCCAGGACATGCCACGTCTCAGTGAACCGCAGAGAAACAATGCCATCGGCCGACTAGACGCAGGCGAATCCAGAACGGCCGTTGCCAGGGCATTCCATGTGTCCCCAAGCACCATCTCCAGACTGTGGGACCGTTACCAGCAACATGGATCAACACGTGACCTCCCTAGATCCGGTCGACCACGGGTCACTACCCCCGGGCAGGACCGCTACATCCGGGTACGCCACCTTCGGGAACGATTGACTACTGCCACCTCCACAGCCGCAGCAATACCAGGTTTGCGCAGGATATCCGACCAGACCGTACGGAACCGCCTACGTGAGGTAGGAATTCGTGCCAGACGTCCAGTTCGAGGTGTCATCTTAACACCACAACACCGTCGACTCCGACTGCAGTGGTGCCAGATTCATCGACAATGGCCTCAACTGCGATGGAGACAGGTGTGGTTCAGTGACGAGTCCCGATTTCTGCTCCGACGTCATGATGGAAGATGTCGCGTGTATAGGCGTCGTGGTGAACGTTATGCGGCAAACTGCGTGCAGGAAGTGGACAGATTCGGCGGGGGTAGTGTCATGGTGTGGGCAGCCATCTCACACACTGGCAGAACTGACCTGGTCCACGTGCAGGGCAACCTGAATGCACAGGGCTACATTGACCAGATCCTCCGGCCACACATCGTTCCTGTTATGGCCAACGCCAACGCAGTGTTCCAACATGACAACGCCAGGCCTCACACAGCACGTCTCACAACGGCTTTCCTACAGAACACCAACATTAATGTCCTTCCTTGGCCATCGACATCACCGGATTTGAACCCAATTGAGCATCTATGGGACGAGTTGGACCGACGCCTCCGACAGCGACAACCACAGCCCCAGACCCTGCCCGAGCTGGCAGCAGCCTTGCAGGCCGAGTGGGCCACCATCCCCCGGGACGTCATCCGTACTCTGGTTGCTTCAATGGGCAGGCGGTGCCAGGCAGTTGTCAACACACGCGGAGGCCACACCCGGTATTGACTCCAGATGACCTTGACCTTGGTGGTGTGTCCTATCACTTACTCACAATGGACTAGAGTGAATTGTGAACAATCCTGCAACATTTGGTAATTATCGGACTCACCATTCAATAATTAAATCAATTCTCCAAATGTTACGACAATGTGGTTTTGTGTTTCTTCTTTTGAAGAGTATATATGTAAACTGTTTTAAAATTGTAGTGTATGTGATATGCAATTTAAAACAACCGGTTACAAACTCCCCTCCCAAATAAAATGATGTCCTCATCATTTGTCAGGGTTCTGTTCCAATAGATTGAGCATAACTCTGCAGACTTTCCTAGGGGCTCTTGAGAAAAAATCACTTTCTACCAAAGCCTGCAGAAAAGTAGCTTTCTCTCTCCAAGTAGATTCCGGAGTACATGCTGTTTGGAGCATACTAAATTCTCTACTTCGAAATCTAGCTGGTGGACGTCTGTCTCTATTGGATCTTCTGGGTATCGGTAGTGTGTTCTCTGCACCTTGAACTTCATGGTCTGATTCTGGTGAAGAATCATGGGAGCTGACACCATCTTGCCCACCATTGGATCCTATGGACTCTGGTATAGAATCCCGTTCTTCATCTTGATCCAACTGTTGATCCACTGGTAAGATTTCTGTTTCCAACGGTTCTTCTTCTGGTTCTTCATCCTTTTCCACACCATTGCTGATCGCAATGTCAGGTTGGGTGGTATCTCCTGAACCAGTTCCTACTCCAGCATCTGTGACAGCGATGTTTGGGGCGCTGACCACTGGAGGTTCTTGAACCGAAGGACCAACCACAAACCCATCAGAATAATCCTCCAACAAACTATCATCTCCAGATGGGGTTGCTCCATCATTGGATTCTGATGACTGTGGTTTTCTCACTGGTGTCTTTGGTAGGTGCAGTCGCAGTCTTGTTGTCGTTGGTGGTGTGTCAGGCTTGGCTTTTCATCAGCTAAAATAAAAGGAAGAGAAGTGATTGGCAGGAGAAGGTTGCTGTGTAAAGTGCGACTCCTTCCCTGTCCATCCTCTCTCTTCAACACAAATACTGGGATTTCTGGATTAGGTTGACGATGTACAATGTACACATCTTCCTCCCATTTATCTGCCAGTTTGTGTTTTCCCTCAAAAGCCAACTGCCTGACAAGTACTCTGTCTCCAATATGGATGATTGCACCTCGCACTTTTGCATCAAAATACTTCTTCTGCTTGTGTTGGCTTTGGTCAATATGGTCGGATGCCAGCTTGTAAGAATCCTGTAGTCGTTTCCTAAGTCCTGAAACATAACTGGACAGGTTTTTCTTGTCTTGCTGCAAATCCATGCCAAGTGCTACATCCACAGGTTGAACAATGTCATGATGCTGGTTCTTGTTGTGTTATAGTTTTCATAGCTATAGTTTACATCCATTTAGTTGACTGACTTAGTTTGATATAAAGTTTAAGTAATTTAGTGATTGTTATGTAGGCAATTACCATTTAGTATATAAACACAAATTTAAACATACTTAATACTAAGCCAAAGTTATTTCAAGATTTATAAAATAATTTTATTGAATTTAAACTAATAAATTTAAATTAAACAATTATAAATTTAGTGAACCGTCACTTTGAATAAATAGGTTATAATTAGTTATAAATAGCTAAACTATAATTTAAGTCTGAATTTACAAGTAGGGTTTGTGTTTATTTAAAACAAAAACTCAAATAGTTTATATATTAGATATGTGCACATTACTAACACATTTAGATACTTACACTTAGTTTTTATTTCAGGATGATTCGGTTTTTTTGATTGGCTGATATTTCTTCACTCTGATTTTTCTCCCTTCTTTTCAGTTGTTCTGAAGTCTAGAAAGCTTACTTATGTAAGACTTACACTTTTTGTTTTCTTAATACAGATTATTTCCATCATACATTGAAACACACACACACACACACACACACCACACACACACAAACACACACACACACACACACACACACACACACACACACACACACCACACAAACATGGGGTAGCAATATATTTGGTTCAAATTTTATATTTGACCCAGAAATTTATTTTAGAAGCTTTTTTTTTCAAGTTTCTAAAGTTTGAATGAATTTTTATTTTCAGGCTTTGCTACTCAGATAACTACAATGTATTTGTAGTTTTTAGTTGGTCACTGTACATTTCACATTTCCTTTTATTTTGTGTACATTGATTTGCAGGTATGTTTAGATTGTTGGGAGATAGTGTACTTTTAGTTATGTGTCTTGAGTTTGTTGTTTCTCTTGATAGCCATTCAGTGTAGATTATTTGATGTTTGGAGGTAGTTGTTTTCTTCCATTGTTAGTAATCTATCATGGGGGACTACAATTCAGAAGTTATTCGACAACTGAAAGAGGCGGTACTCCAACTTTCATCCAAGTTGGATCGATTCGAACAGAAACTGAATGAGGCTGAAACAGATTTTTTCTCCTCGAAGTCACCACCCTCCACCCCAACACCCACTTCAGACCATTTTGTTTATGCATCTGAGGATAGAGTTCCTCAATGCTATAGGTGTTTACAATATGGTCACATCCAGATGGCATGCAGGGTACGACTAGATCACTCCAGACGATTTCAACAGGAAAATTTTAACTTTCCTGTTTGCAATAATATGTCTGTCAGACGTCGTGGTTTACCAGATGGTCTTGTTGGTGATACTAGTGATGTGACTGTTAGCATTGATGGACATATTTGTAGAGGTCTCCTTGATACTGGGTCAACTGTTTCCACTATTAGTGAGACATTTTACAAACAGTTTCTTTCTCATTTGACAGTTCATCCATTGGAAACTTTGTTGGACATTGAATGTGCCGATGGAGAGAGTTTACCATATCGAAGATATGTGGAAGCAACTCTTATTTTTAAGGGTCTTCTTTCAGAAACTCCTTATCATTCTTTATTGCTTGTTGTTCCAGATAGCAGGTACAACAGTGATGTTCCAGTTTTGATTGGTACCAACATATTGACACCGGCTCTTGATGAATGCCGCAACGAGTATGGAACTCGCTTTCTGCAGTGTGCCAGTCTGCAAACTTCTTTTTATTTAGCTTTCAGGGCAGTTGTTTTGCAGGAAAAGGAGTTGACTCGTAACAAGTTTAGGTTGGGACTTGTGCGAAGTGCTGCTACCAGCAACATCATCATTCCACCAAACCAAACTGTAACTGTGAGAGGTTACATAGATAGGAAGGTTCCTTATAGGAATGTTTGTGCTGCACTCCATCCTACCCAGCATTTAGTTATATCAGAACTGGATGTCTCGCCTGCTATTCTGGGTTATAGTTTTCAGGGTAGCTCTGTGGTGCATGTTCCAGTGGCTAACATCACTACCCAGACAGTGGTTATACCACCGAGAGGTCTTCTGTGTGAACTTCAACCAATCACGATTGAAGATCTTCCATTCGACATCACCGAAGATGAGAAGTCCATTTTGGAGAAAATTACTTTGTCTTCAGATATACTTACCGAAGAGGAGCTGAAGCAAGGCATTAGTCTCATTCTCCAATATCAGGACATTTTTTCTAAAGGTGATTTAGATATTGGATTCTGCCCCAGGGTGAAGCACCGCATTGATTTATTGGATGAAATTCCTTTCAAGATGCGGCACCGACGCATTCCACCTTCTATGTTCAACGAGGTAAAGCAACATCTTCATCAGTTGCTTGCTAGTGGTGATATCAGGCGATCATATAGTCCCTGGGCATCACCATTTGTCATTGCTAGAAAGCCCGATAATTCTTTGCTGATGTGCATTGACTATCGGCTTCTAAATGCACGAACTGTTAAAGATTCATATGCACTCCCTCGCATTGAAGACATCTTTGACTCTTTAGCTGGAAATACAATCTTCAGTGTTTTGGATATGAAGAGTGGCTATCACCAGGTGGAAATAGAGGAAGAACATAAACCCAGAACTGCCTTTACGGTTGGTCCTCTGGGTTTCTACGAATATAACAGGATGGGTTTTGGCCTTACTAATTCACCAGCAACATAAAAGCGCCTGATGGAAGACTGTCTTGGTGATCTCCACTTGAAGATCTGTATGATCTACATCGATGACGTGATCATTTTCTCCAACAGTTATGAACAACATTTGGAGAGGATGGAACTTGTCTTCAAGAAACTTAGGGAGAATGGCCTCAAGCTTTCGCCAAAGAAATGTAAATTCTTCCAGAGTGAAGTCAAGTATGTGGGACATAGTGTTTCTGCAGATGGTATCAAACCAGATCCAGGGAAGATTGACAAGATTGTCAATTGGCCAGCATTGACAAATCCAGACCAGGTTCGTCAGTTTCTTGGATTTGCTGGATACTATAGAAAGTATGTAAAGAACTTTTCTAGAATAGCTCGGCCTTTAACAGACTTGCTTCCACCTACTAACATGAAGAAGGGCAAGAGGAACAAGACACATAATTACACTCCTTCTTCTTGGTATTGGGTCCAGAACAGCAGAATGCTTTTGACAACTTGAAGACCGCTCTTTCAATTCCACCTGTGTTGTGTTACGCCAACTACAATCTGCCATTTGAACTGCACACAGATGCCAGTGGGGAGGGACTTGGTGCAGTTCTTTACCAAGACCACGATGGAGTGAAGCAAGTCATTGCCTATGCTAGCCGGGTTAGAGTTAGAAAGAATAAAATATATGTAAACTGTTTTAAAATTGTAGTGTATGTGATATGCAATTTAAAACATCTGGTTACATTAAGGACCACACAGATTTTTAGAGGAAATCCGCTGTCGCCACTACATGGGCTACTCTTTCCGATTAGTAGCAAGGGATCTTTTATTTGCGCTTTCCCACAGGCAGGATAGCACAAACCATGGCCTTTGTTGAACTAGTTATGGATCACTGGTCGATGCAAGTGGTTTACACCTACCCATTGAGTCTTGCGCAGCACTCACTCAGGGTTTGGAGTCGGTATCTGGATTAAAAATCCCATGCCTCAACTGGGATCCGAACCCAGTACCTACCAACCTGTAGACCGATGGCCTAACCACGACGCTACCGAGGCCGGTCTAATTATATATAAATTCTGATATCAATCAACACTATATTTAATTTGCGTGTTATAAAAGGACATTTTATAAGTCCATGAGGAATATAATAAAATCATATTAAAATTTAGAGATCAGCATATGATATACCCTGCCCCTTCGGCATGTTATGAACCACTTCTATAGGAACGAAATCAGCGAAGGGGGGAGGGTCCGAACCCACCTCGGCGATATACAGGAAGCCCAGGCTGCGTTCAGCGATATGAAGCCCCGTATGCCCAACTACTTTATTTTATTGGTTTCTAGGGATTCCTTAGGACAGTCAAAATGTTTTATGGTAGACATTTAGAGGCTATATCTACTAAATAGGACGCATCACTAACCAAAATTATGACTGATGTTATTGCATATTTTGAACTTGAGAATACTTTTTCATCTCTTTTGTGAAACTCTTGCACCTTTTAATGTTTTTTAGATGAAGTGACGAATTTGACAGATGTGTTGGCAGTATTCATGACGGGTGCCACCGATTGAGCAGGATATGCTCACCTTTCGCGAACACCTGTTGTCATCATTGTTATGCCAGTGATTCATGAGTGCATGTAATCTCGGCGATACATATTCTAATGACCTCTATCCCGTACTAGTTTTGATTTAGTAAACTAGTCTGGGAGTGGCAGTCCTCTGTGGCGGTGCCAAAGGGATGAAATCTCCAGTAAAGGACGAACGTAGCGTACGACGAACATCTGTCACTTAATTATGTGGCGTGATTTAGCTCAGTCAGTAAAGAGGTTGTCTGAGGTGCTCGAGTCATAGTGATCGAACCTCCTCAGCGAACCCATTTGGTTTTTCCCCGCCCAAACCAGTGTCTCATAATTGGTATATCAAATCAAATCAGTTTATTCATAAATACATGAACAAAGTCCGTGGTATGTGTTGTCATGTCCATTGAAAGTGCGTATATAAAAGATCCTCGCAGCTAATGCAAAAAAAAAAACCCACCCAAACAAAAAAGATCAGTAGGCTAGGTTCCAATAACGTGCTACTTTTAATATACTAAAATTAAAAAAACTATATGTAGCCCTTTACCTTTCGGCGGACCGATCCAAAAGCGCCCAAATTCCAACCTTTCTTTTTTTTGGCTTAATACTACGAAACTTTTCCAAATACCATAGCACCAAACCCACCCGGCCCCTGCCCGCTACCGATTCCGGTCGGGCTGCTGGTGCACTCCTGCACCTGCCAGTGCGGGCGGTCCCCTCTCCCACCCACCCCAACCCCTTTCCTGTCCTGCACAAAGAAGCCGACCATAGCCGGCACCTGTGCCCATGACAGGCGTGTGCTACAACAGCTTGCTCTGAATGTGCACGTAAAAACCTGCCAAAATGTTATAAGTTTGCTCATCATCGTCATCATTATAATATTGATGATGTGTATAAACTGAAATAAAGTGTGGGGTGGGTTTTTTTTATAAGCCATTGAGTTAATTTCATCGTATTTGATTATACATTGCACTGTTCTGCGAATTAATCGGTCACTTTTAAAAAATTTATTTTAATATTTATTTAAAAAAACAAAAAACAACCCCAAACCCCCCAAAACAGAGCGTCTTTTTGTTTTCGTTTCATATGATATGGAGGTTAAGCTTTTTAATTAATTGACGCCAACATCCGGTGTATTAACACAACTTCCTGTTTTGACCTCGTGCAGCAGTTTTTACTGATTATTTAAATTAAATCAACTGGGCAGGTATGTGTTTCTTGTGGCACTCTTATACAATACTTATTTGTTAATGATTTTGTTGAATTCTGCTCAACTCATCACAAAACTGACTTTCCCCTACCTACACAGTACACGGCCCTAGCCAATGCCAGCCCTGTCACCTTTGGCTTTGACATGTTTAATGTTAGGAAAATCATAGTCACTTCATACCATAGTCATTTCGTACCATGCTGCCTGATCATTTCGTACCTTGGTCATTATATACATTTATGATTTAATACCATATAGTCATTTCATATCAATATAGTCGGGTTTGCAGACTTTGCGGGCTTGGCTCTTTTTGGAATAAACATTTTGAAGCACCATCTAGCATTTATTGATGGAAAGACTTCTGTATTTCTCCCCCTATTGGACACCTATGGCTTTGAATTAGCCAATTGGGTATTGCATTAAACACTACAAACAACGTAATGCTAGACCTGGATTCGAACTCCAGACCATCGGGACAGTAGCCGAGCACTGTATCCACTTGGCCACGCAGTGGATCAACAAGTGAAACTGCATTTTAATACTTATAAATTTATCTCATAGGGTTTATTTTGATGTACTGATATGAATAAACTGATTTGATTTGATGTAGCGAGTTGAGGAATAGATTTGGCTAGTGAATGTATAGAGGAATCATCAAGTATTTTAATATGGAAAATATCAACTGAGTTTTGTGTTAATAAGTATTTGTCGAGGCTCTGCCAATTTATTATTTATTGCCAAATACCAATTTTAAAACAAGATGAGGTTGATATTTTACATATTAAAAAAAACAAGTAGTGAATTCCATTGATCCCAAAACACTTTTAAAATAACATTTAATAAAAAAAATTGTAAATCACTGCTAAAGTCGCCGCCATCTGTAATATGATGTCATCACGATTAGCACAAATTAGTTTGATGTCACGCATTTTAACTAAATCTTTGAAAATGTTATGCTCAGGTATACAGGTCTTGTTGGCTTGTTAGCTAATGACCCATCTACAGCAACACATTACCTAGAGGCCTTGCAAATTTGCATACCATTATTAACAGGGTTAATACACTAAATTATCACATAGATTTATGACATGGATATCATGGGTAAGTGATAGGATAAATGTCATTTACTAGCCAGCAGCAAGTGAAATAAAACTTCTGCTCTGAGTCCAGCATAGTGACGTCGTAGTCTATGATGGTTTTACCATTTCGTAGTGCTAAGATAGCTTTGAAAATATGGACCCTTGTCATTAAAATGTTTCACAAGCATTTGGTTGATTCTGTCAAAATGCACGCATGCCAATCCACGAAACTGGTAAACAATAAGTTTGGTTGCTTCAGTCTCTGTGGTGGTGTGGCTAGCATGTAGGATGTGCAAGCTGGGATCATGGGGTTTGAACCATGCAGAGCCAGGGTTTTATTTCTAAAATTTGACTTTACATCTATGGCTTTGAAATTGGGAATTTTAGTGTCGTTTACCAAAAATTGTGAATTTTCAGTTTCATTTCAAAACATCTTATTAAGCCAAATTAGAATTAAAAAAGTAATGCTGTATATATGTATATACATGAACTTGTGTTTATTCAAATAAATATATCTATTGTGCATTATAAAACGTTGGGGAGGGAAGGTTTGTCAAGTGAATGAGATTTACATTCAGATTGGGAATTTTTTACTCCAAAATTGGGAATAAAAAATGGCATAGCCTCTGTAGAATGATGGGGAATGGTGCCCATTATTGGAGTCTAGATCTTCGATTTGACATTGTACACAATAAATATAACATATCTTATTGTAATTTCACTTTATATCCCTATTTTGTAAATAGTACAATTTGTTTTTTAATTACAGTGCATAAGTAATTTTGAAACAAACCATTTTCAGTAGAAATTTGTTGATGAACATTTTTCAGAATTCTGAAAACAGAAATGTCATTCACCCGGTTTGTTATTGTAAGGATAAACAGAGTGATGTTATTGAAATATTGATACCATTCAATCCAATGCTTCACCACATTAAAGTAAAAAAAAAAAGAAGATTTACCTTGATCTCCGTGAAAATAGATTTGGAATTCCATATTGAGCAAACAATACTGTTTACATGTTGGTATGTTTTTTTTGTTTTTTTTAATTTTACAAAAAATATTAAGTGCAAGTTTAAAAGATTAAAGAAATAAAAAAGTAATATTTATCACATATATCATATAAAAAATTTATGGTTGATATGTTATATTTATTTATACGAAGCCAAAACGATGGTGCGATCAGTTACTAACTTTTAATTTAAGAAAGACAATTAACATTTACAAAAAAAAGTATTAAAATATATAAAATGAAGGAATGGTCTATATGAAATTCAATTGGTTTAATGGATCATTGTAACTTATTGCATTTTTTGTTAGTGTATAAACTGTTTGTAATGATGCCAGTTTACTTTTGTTTTCTTTTTGCAGCTGAATTTGAGTAACTATGGCAACTTCAGAAAAAGAAAAGCCGTTCTTCCAAAATATCAATGCTGATGATGGACCAGAAGTTACCGAGATAGAAAGTATTTGTGTCAACTGTGAAGAGCAGGTAGAGGAAGAAGAAGGAAATGTTTTATTTAACGACGCACTCAACATATTTTATTTACGGTTAAATGGCATCAGACATATGGTTAAGGACCACACAGATATTGAGAGAGGAAACCTGCTGTCGCCACTTCATGGGCTACTTTTTTCAATTAGGAGCAAGGGATCTTTTATATGCACCATCCCACAGACAGGGTAGTACATACCACAGCCTGTTACACCAGTCATGGTGCACTGGCTGGAATGAGAAATAGCTCAATGGGTCCATCGATGGGGATCGATCCTAGACTGACCGTGCATCAAGCGAACGCTTTACCACTGGGCTACGTCCCGCCCCACCAGGTAGAAAGCCACAAAAAGTCGAGGCTTGAAATTCATTTTGTGGATTGGGAAGCAATCTTTGCTTGTCAAATTTTAATCTAGAAGCAAATGTGAGAAATTGAGAAGCAGTTTGAGTAATAAGTCTCAAACTTAAGAAACCTTATGAGACTCCATAACTCGGATTAAAGCTTACTATTTTTACGCTAGTCCATCAGACATGTAGAAATCTACTTGTCGGCCAATATTTTCATTTGTCAAATAAATGGTTTGTTTTATTCAAGAGCAAGGACGATGTTTTTGATTGTTCAAAATGAAACTGGTCTGAACATTTTAACTTGTCCTCTGGACCACCACTCGGGTACATTTTGCTTGTTTCAGCAGATTTTCACTTGTCAGGACAAACAGACAAGTGTTTATTTCAATCACTGTATTTGCTGCCTGCTCCCTGTCAATTTCAGGCCATGCAATAAGTACCACGGACAGTTCCACAATTACCAATATTTTCCCTGGTGTACAAATACCAGGGACCCTAACTCTGAAAATACCTACATCTTGCCTTTTTAGTTCATAAAGGCGAGGTATAAATATTACATTTGTTACAGTTCAATGCTGAAGTTTCAAGTTCAGCTCCATTTCTCACAAACTACAAGACCTAAGTCAGTAAAACTTGGTTTATAGTAGTACCTATGGATGTTAATCACAGTGCACCAAAATCGTTTATGGTAGATGAGAAATTTAATTCGGTGGAAGTTCATACACCAGGCATTTTTCTGGGATGTTTTGGCAGAGTCTTATGTCTGATGGGTAATTAGCACGATTTAATCATAATTGGTGTTTTTGTTTGTTTTTGTTTTTTGAAAGCCATTGAATGATGCAATGTACCATTGTTAAATTAATTTACTAGAACAGACATGTATATTTACAAAAACATTTACACGTCAACTTGGGAATGTTCAGTGCCACTTGCTTTTGGGAAAGGACCCATTTTTGCTAGCACAGAATGTCTGGATAAATCCCTGTACTCACACCAGTACATTCCCGTTGAATATTTTTTCAGTCGCAGCAAGAACTGTAATTCATGTTTCCCTCTTTATTTTCAGGGTACAACTCGATTATTGTTCACGAAAATTCCATTTTTCCGTGAAGTTATTGTGTCTTCGTTCTCGTGCGACCACTGTGGTTACCACAACTCTTCATTGCAGCCTGGAGGGAGTATACAGAACAAAGGCGTTCGTTACCGAATCCGGATAAAGAACCAAGAGGTGGGTCAGTTCAGTATATTACAATTATAATCAAGTAAACCATTTTATTTTATTACTGGGACCTGACCGCACTACCTGTGTCATGTGATCACATTTTATTTTTATGGCTCATCTTTACGAAGTCAAAAGGCGAGATTTTGGTGATGATGATAACTAGTTTAATGTACCCATATACCACTAGGGTTTCGAACACGCCCATCCCGAGTCCGACCTTCGATAAGATCGGTGGCCTGACTCGTGATGGAAGGGGGGTGGGGGGGGGGGTGTTGAAAATGGGCAGAATTTTGAAAATAGCAACTAGTAAAAAAGTTAATAGAATAAATAAAAAAAAGTAAAAGGTTACAAGCCAAAAATAAAAAGGATTGATTGCTCGGCTGAATATTTATATAATTTGGAGCATTTTAGAAGGACAGTCCAAAATTAACTAAGAGAAAGAAGAGACGATCAGACTATTTAATAATATTTTAAAAAAAGAGTAATTTCGACATAAAATTTTGAACGCAGATCTAAAAGTTTAAAGTCCGATCGATATGTCCACGCGAGTGGCCTCGTTAAGGCCGTTTGGGTGCACAGCTTAAAGGGACGAGATGGGTTGCATCCCATCAAGAAAACCCCTAGATTGACAGTCGATAGACGTTGAAGGTGTAGTGCTGTGCTGAAATACAGATCTTGAGAAGCCGGATCCGTCTGAACGAGAGAGAGATAGTATCAGACTAGGGTATAGTCCAGTTGTCATGGGTTGGTATAGTGGTGCGGACGGGCCCGACTCCGGAGGATACGAGATGGTATTACTATAAAGCAAAGTAAAGTCTAGAAAAGAGTAGTAGGGGCCCACCCCGCTTCCTATTTCTTCTTAGAGTGGGGCGGTCAATCTTCCAGTTCTGCTAGGACAGGCTCGGACATGTAGAGACTAAACGCGAACAACCGTGGCGTTCTTCAGAATGGCCGTCATACGAGTCACGAAAAAAAACAAGTCGACAGTCAGACGGAGAAATGGCGTGGAGGCAAGGAATCTCGCTAAAAAAGAAGCCAACCTGGTGATGTAGGCTGTCGAAACGAGAAGCGTTCCAGCGTTCAATCAGTTCCAATGGCCGCATACATCCCAGTAGAAAACTTCATTTCGCTGACAAAAACAACGAAATGAAGGACCCCCAAGTCGAGCACACGAAAGCACGTGCAGTGTGCACAAGTGAAACAAACACGTCTTTACCGCGTGGAGCTCCAGACTGGGAATCCGAGATTTTGGGATTACTTTTTCACTTAATTTTTCACAAACTTTTAAGTCCTAGAATAAACATGGTGTAAAGAATGTTCATCTCAAAGCATGTTAAAAAAATATATATGTTGAAAAGAAATTATTTTTAATTAAATTTGTTATTATTATATTTAACAACTAAATTTATGTATTACTAAGAAACATATTCAGGTAAACAATTTAAATTTAATTTGTTTAAAAAAAAAAATTTGAAACACTTTTTTTTGCCGTAGGATGTCCTAAATTTAATACACAAATACAAAATAGGTTATGCTAAAATAGACATGTACAAGCGACATGACAAAAAAACTGTCGGTCTCGCAGTTTTCAAAGACTTGTTCAGTCAGTGTCCTCTGACTTCGTCTTCTGAGCTGTCATCACAATCACCTACGTGTTAATTTTCTCTACAAACTCTATGTATTTCTGTGTACCCACCTGGCATCCTCATTCGATCTTCCACAGGTGCAGTCTCTGTGTACTTCCATTCACCATCAGTGTGCTCTAGTACTGTTGTTAAAAAAAACTTTAACTTTAACTTCCCTGAACCCACTTTGCCAACCTCCTCTGCTGCTAATAATGCTGGTCTAGCTCAGTCTGATTGGGATTTTCCCCCACGTTTAGTATATCTTTAACTTTAACTTCCCTGAACCCACTTTGCCAACCTCCTCTGCTGCTAATAATGCTGGTCTAGCTCAGTCTGACATGAGTGCCCCACGTTTAGTATATCTTTAACTTCCCTGAACCCACTTTGCCAACCTCCTCTGCTGCTAATAATGCTGGTCTAGCTCAGTCTGGTTGGGATTTCCCCCCATTCTAACATGTGTGCCCCACGTTTAGTATAACTTTAACTTCCCTGAATCCACTTTGCCAACCTCCTCTGCTGCTAATAATGCTGGTCTAGCTCAGTCTGATTGGGATTTCCCCCCATTCTAACATGTGTGCCCCACGTTTAGTATATCAAAGGCTGTGGAATGTAATGTACTTTTTATGGGAAAGTATAAAAAATATTGCTTGCTGTTGATAAACAAATGTAGGAGATTTCCTTTAAGACTATATGTCACAGGGCTTGAACTTAATGTCTGCACCGATGACAATTGCCGTCATTGTGATATGAAGTGCTGTAGGTCAGGGATTTTACCGATGGAACATTTTTACCGCTGTAACTGTTGAATTTTTATATTGATGTTTATCATCACATTAGTTTTGCATTTACCATAGTTTGACACCCAATAGGCAATGTATTTTTAGTGATGGGGTGTCGTTAAACATTTATTCTGTTCTATTCTATTTTTGCCGCTGGGTAAAAACTATTAGTTGAATGGATAATTTTTTATTTTTATATTTGTTGCAAAGGGTGCTCTAGTTAACAGTACCAGAATTAATCACTGGACACTCAGATGTTCTGTTGCCTTTCAGGATCTCAATCGACAAGTCGTTCAAACGCCTTCAGCTACAGTCTTAATTCCAGCTCTCGAGTTTGAGATGCCACCCAACAAGGGAGGTAAGCAGTCTTTAAATGAAACAATTTTAATCTCCGTTTTATTACAAACTCTTTGCTTTTTAAAAATTGTCACCTCTAAGCAAAGTTTATGTTGTCAAATTTCAGATATTATATACATTTTTCTGTTTAAAATTTTTGGACTGGTATGCATATTCAACGATATATAATGTACATTATTGCTTAATATCAACAAGTATAATCGTATAGTTAATTAATAAAATGGTTAAATGTGATGGCTATTATATATAACGGGCGCAGCCATATTGCACTATCCCAGTGAATATGCACTCTGGAGAGCCGATGGTTATGTAATACTTAACTTGTCATGTCAGGAATTAGTCTTACAACTGAAGAAACAAACATACCTGATTTTTGAGTGATGATGAAACAGGCATGCATTGCAATGTTCTGTAATAATATCCATCCCTGTAAGCCAGCAATAAGTATATATTATTTTACAATACAGAATAAACCACCATTGTTAGTGGAGGGGTGGGGAATGCATGTGTATTAATTTTGCATTGTTAATTTGTATAATTTATACACATCAGGGTGCAATTTGTTTTTAAAATTTTGATTAGCAGTTTTTCCTACTGGATGGAGAATTGATTAGCAACTATTGGATTTGATTAGCACTTTAATAAAATGAGTAAACATGAATAAAACACATTCTTTTCAATAAAATTGCATATTTCTTATACATGTATCTGTATTGTGGGCTGCTTACCCCAAAATAAAACAAGTACAGAACAGTACATGTGAAGGGTCATCACTGTCACTTGTTTACAAGACCGTATCCCCCGGAGGTCAAGGGGGGCAGTTGCCTCCCCCTCTCCCCTCCACACACACACCCAGAGAATCTCACTTTGTTTTTTTTTGGCTATATAGAAAATAGCATAGAAATGTCCGGGTTTAATTTTAATAGTACAACATATTTCTGAATAATATTTGTCAATGGTTATGCTAAGCAGCTTGGTCATCTAACTTGTTCAAAGTGATTGTTTAGTCTTTCCTGAGTTGATTTGTATGTCTGATCCAAAGTGCGATTGAAGCCCAAGAAAAAATCCTCATTTGGCTGATCATTCCAACGTATTCGGTGTTCATTTTTGTTATGAAAATTGACAATTCTTAAACGATATATATACATATTTTACTGGAACATTATTTGCCGAGGCAATTCGAAATTAAAAACGCCAAGCTGTTGATTAGTCGATAATACCGTATGTATACGCAAACATTTTCGCGGCTAAAATAATTCGCGATCAAGCTTTCATTTTACATTTTCACGATAGTTTTTGCCAATAATAAAATAAAAATGACCACTATCAACTGAACTCCTTTCAATGACAGTTTCACGTACGATATAATTATACTCGAGACATTCTCGCCATGCGGTCCACGTACCGTTAGTCTTGTCCGCATGTATGTCTGATAATACATGATGCAGAAAACTTGAAAAATCACAAACTAGACCAAATATAGTAGTATTCATAGGTTGCATTCAGGTTTACAAATAACGAAAGCCACAAGTATGTATCGAATATAAGAATAATCAGTGTAAAAACAACAAACTGAAATCTTGTAGTCACGAGATACCAGACATGAGTCCAGCCAGCCGTTTTTCGTTAATGTTTGCCAGACTGTTTTTTAACGCAAATGTTAAACCGAACGACCACTTCGACAACCGGTCAAAATAATTATCAGACATTTTGACTACTGGCTATCGCTGAACGCAGATCATGCATAGCACCGAGTGTCACTTGTAGTATAAAACCACGTAGCAGGTAATTTGACGATAACAATAAAGTGCATGCGATGCGCTATGTGTTTTGTATCTATAGGCATTATTCAAAGCTAAATCGGAAATAAGTTAACGCGTAATTAAATTCGTGGAGCTATCAGCATGTTCACAATTTTCGCGGTATATTTAATTCGTGAACATAATACATTTGCGTGCACGGTAGGCTACAAGTTCAGTGTACAAGGTCATAGCTGCTTGCAAATTAGGTTACCACGATGACGTAGCAACTAGTGCGTTATGTCACTGTTCTTGTTAAAACGTCAAACATCCTCCTCGTATTCCGACAGTATTTTCTATTTGAAATACTAACACACGCGAGAAGGTTGTACACTGAGATAAATTTTAAAAATGTTTATCATTGGCGAATCAGTTACCTTGGCTGCGATCACGGAAAATCGACACCCCTGAGTGCGTTCTTCTCCCGCGATCTCAATTCAAAGATCAATTTAGTTACAAAAAACATGCAACGCAAACTGCTAGTCATTGTTACAATATTGCATCGCGATCGCAAGATTTTGCATCGCTTTTTGCGATGCGAACCCGGTAATTTTGCAGCCTGCACATGCATTATTTTTTAGGTCTGAGTGTGCTTAAGACGAAGTCGGTCATCTGCCGAATTTACTCATTGGGAATATGCACTAAGATGATTCTGGTTTACAGTATACGGATGTTCATCTCAGTGTATTCTAATGAATTAAGCCCATTGGGTTATTTCTCATTCCAGCCAGTGTTCCACAACTGGTGTAACAAAGACCATGGTATATACTATCTCATGGTCCATTCCTTGACGTGGTGAGGTAGCTTGCATGTCTCAATGACTCGGAGAGCTATGCCAGTTGGAGCATCGGCTCCTGGTAGGGTCAGCCAAGCTGGGCTGGTCAGAGGGTAAAGACTAGACTAATATGGACTGGACAGACAGAGGACGTGAGTCAAGAAAGACAATTGTCTAGGAGAAGCAAACTCCAAAATCAAAACTGGGCTGGAGAGGCTCAGAATCCTAGTAAGAAAACTCCTAGGAGAAGGAAAACTCCAAACTCAAACCAAGTCCACTGAAGTCAGAGTACAGAAGCTATGCATCAGCATTAGTGTGGAAACAGAAAGGAAATGTCTGTACGTGCACCAAGCTCTATGATGATCATCATACTATCCTGTCTGTGGGATCCTGCTAATCGGAAAGAGTAGCCCATTGTGTGGCAGCATCATGTTTTCTCTTTCATTCCTCTGTGTGTTCCTTAACCATATGTCCTACACCATATAACCATAATCAAAATGTACTGAGTCTATCGTTAAATAATAATATTTTTTCTTTGTTCATCTAGTGCTGACCACGGTGGAAGGAATCATTGACAGAGCTGTTGATGGACTGGAACAAGACCAGGTTCTGCGTAAAGTAAGTTTATTTAATGCTAGATTCAGACTGTTAACAGTTACAACGAAGTTCACCAACTTGACAGTGCGTTGTAATTTCCCCAATTCCCAACTTGTGCGTTCAGATATTAACAACTAATCAGTCGTAGGTGTTGTATATGCTGAGAATCGAGCTGTAAGAGTGCATAGACTAGCAATTGGACAGTCATAGAAGTCATGAGAGCGAAAAGTTGACCAACTTTGTGTTGGCAATTGGTAGTCTTATCCTAGCATAAGCAAACTATTAGTGTTAGTCAAGTTCTCATGCTACGATTAATTTAATTATAGCATCTCTTGCCTTTCAGATCAGGAATCTTTATGTGAAAATTCTTAAACAGTCAGTAATTGTGTTCACTGATATCTGCAACAAGTTTATTTAACTCCCAAATCCTACAATGTTTTGTCAGTAATGTATTACAGTGCCACAGGTTAGATGGGTGATAGGATCTCTGTTAAAATATAGATACATTAATATAAATTAATTAATTACAATTCACTTTATTGTAATAGCTACTTTGACTTTGGAATAATAGTTAAAGTGATGAGTCCTTTGGTAGATGATTTTTCTTATAAGAGTGTCAGGAAAAACATCTATAAAGGACGAGTCTTATAAATATTTTCTACAGCATTTAGTCTTATAATAGTATAATTATTCTGTAAATTCATTGCATTTTATTTCTTTCAGCTTCTATGTAGCAAGAGTTAGCAGGGCAACAAGACCAATTAATCATTGAAAATTTCTCTTTACCACATATATATATATATATATACACAGTCAGACCTTGTTACAACGACATCGTTACTACGACATTTACACCATCCGACCACAAATTGTTGGGAACAAACGTACATCAGTGTTATTCTGTTCATTACACCGGAATTCACACCTTCAGACACTGACAGAGCAAATTAGGAACAAACGTGCATCCGACGTCTGAAAACGCCTCTTTACAACAACATTACATAATCACAGATACTGTAGCACGTTGGCAGTACACACACAGCCACTTAGAATCCTTGATTTCGTAGTGAGCCGATTGTGTCACATGCTGTCCAAGCTACTGATGTCTGCGATGTATTGTTTTTGCAAATAAGCCTTTAGTTAACCAATTAAAGGATTAATTTCGAACAATAAAAGCTTCTATTTTCATGATATTTTGTAAACGAAACAGGTACCAATCAGAGATGTCTTGATTAGACTGACGGTGAATGTTCCTTATTTTTATATTTAATGATGTTTTATAAAAACATATTTAATGTATGTATTTGTATTTGTTGTTTTTAATAATAATTGCAATGCATTAATTATTTAAATGCTATTGATTCCTCAGTTAATATTAATTAGTATTTTTTTGTTATGTTATTTTGGCAATGCAGATAACTCATGACAATTCGATACACCAGCAATTTTGATATAACGACAAAGTGACCCAGGGACGAACATGGTCGTTGTAACGAGGTCTGACTGTGTGTATACATACATACACACACACGCGCACGCACGCACCCACCCCCCCCCCCACACACACACACACACACAGGCAGACAGACAGACAGACACAGACAGACAGACTATTTCTGCTAGCATGGCTTTTTATCATTTGATTGCAACAAATAAAATATTTTGCTTCAAAGACACAGGCCATAGGATTTCAAATTTCATGGGAAACACTTTTTCGGTTCCGTGCATTGAGATCATGGGAACCCATCGGAAACTGTTTTTAGGTTCTGTTGAATAGTCATACTCATTATGATAATCATGGGATAAGAAATTTCCGTTCCGTTATTTTACCGACACTGTACCAGGAATGTTAATTCCATGAAATCTGAAGGCTTGAAGACATAATTAATGACACTGTTTTGAGAGATTCTCAGCAATACCGTCTATGTTCCTGAAGAAGTAGTTTCTTATTTGGAAATAATAAATGGCTTCTTTGCTTGTGAAAATGCTACATTTTTATTGTGTTAACTTGCCACTAAATTGAATTTAATGTTTGCTTTGTGTTTTCACAGATTCAGCATCCAGAGGTAGCGGCCAAGATTGACGAATTCGTCAAGAGGTTGAAAGAACTGAAAAATGTGGAACAACCATTTGAGTTGGTAAGATTAACTAACTGGGACACTTTTATGTCATTTTGGAAAGTGATGTATTAAGTATGGCGTTACAAATAAAAACTGTTTTAAAAGTTTAATGTGGAACAGTCAATTCTCGAGACAAGTGTGGAGATGAGCGTGCATGATCACTCACATTTTCTACTGAAGACTGGTCAAGGAACTTTGCAACAACAAGATTAGTGTGGGTACCCTAATAACTCTTGTTATTGATTTTAACCAAATTTTAATTTTCAATATCTATTAGTTTAGAGGGAAATTGACTAAGTTGCTGGACGTGCTAGAATTTGGCTTTATGATGTTGAAGATTATAGTAACTGAACAATGTAACTGCAGTTCAGTTTGCAATAATTCAATGGAAATATAACCTAACAACTTGAAATTTATGTTTTTTTAATTTAGACCAAAAAGTGAGCTGCTATGTTTGTGCCATTGAACCTCAGAATTGAAAATCTGGTTAACACAATTATAACATAATAAAATCTGTTTTTTTAAATTGTGTACAATGGTACTAAAACATACAGGTCATTGAAAATTGTGAGTACAATTGTTTTGTTCACACTACTGGGTTTCAGTCCTCTGCCGTTCGAGAGCTAGACGGACATTTAGACAGTTATGATTGCTTTCTCAGTCAGATAACTGTATAGCAAAAGCACAGAATGGCTGCCTACCACACAGTAGACAAAGATTCCTGATCTAATACAACAATAATCTTATGTTTGACACTAAATATCATTACATTGATCATTTATCGAGTCCCAGATTTAAATGGGTAGCACAACACAAGACTTGTCGCATGGAGAAAACAATCGTTCATGTCATTTTCAGAGGCCTAAGAATAATATAATTTATTTCCTGCTTTCAGATTGTGGATGATCCTTCTGGGAACAGCTTCATAGAAAACCCATATCCTTGTAGCACCTTCCTGTGATGATTCTTAGTGTGCAGGATTTCATATTTCTCCCATCCCTAGCCATGCAAGACAGACCTATTCCATAATGGCAGCCCATGCGGAATAAATCTGTCTTGCATGGGCTATAAGTCATTGAATTTAACATGGGGAGTATTACAGCATTGGTAATATATGACGTCATATCAATGCAAGTTGGTTAGTTTTAGATCAATATTTTGTTATTAAAACCTTTATTATAAAAGCTGTCTTGTTAATTTGTAGTGTTAAATTATATTTAACACATGAAACAGACGTGGCAAATATAATAGTGTAGTTTATTTATTTCAGCCATCTTTGATTGATTGTGTAAAAGAATCGTTTATTTATCGAATTGATGGGAGAAAAATGCTCCATCATATGCAAGCATCGTCCTGGGTCGAAATTTTCACCACCTCCGTGTACTTTTTCTATCCCACGTGACCACATATGATGGAGTCTATTATTACTGAGGGCCTTAAAATATACCTTCATTATGTTAGTAGCGAGGGGGGTTTTGGGTTTGGGTTTTTTAATATATCTTTTTTTGCTTTTTTTTTTAAATTTTTATTTTTTTTATGTCAACTTGTCTAGGATTTATACTGTAATTTGCCAAATCATAAAATATACTCACAAAAGTCATTAGGACCAACATTTTGGTAATTCTTTGCCAGTGTCCTATTACTTTGCAAGTTTTGATCATATATTATTTTTTTATGTATTTACATGGATGTGAGAGCTACACGGAATCGCATAAATGCACTTTTCCATTTCGTCTAAAAAAAAACCCCAAAAACCCCCAACAGATGATGCACCTTTTGACTGACGAAGACTGGCGCGCCGCGCACAAAAGTTAGATCGAACGTAATATTGAGTGATCGCAAGTAGTATTCATGCATAGTACATTCCCTTGGCTGGATTTTGTCAGCTTTGCTACGATTGGCCAGTTTTGTCCAATCCAGGATATGCTATTTGAAAGCCTTTGTTCGACTTGGGAAGAAAGAAGGTGAGCAGTAAGTTTTTTGTTCCAGCCCCTCTCACATCCCTGTATGTATGTTGTTGTTGTTTTTTTATGTATTTATTATTATTATTATTTTTTAAAATATATAATATATAGTTGAACAAAAAACATTTTAAACATTTTATTTGGACCTGTAGGGGTGAATGTAGTGCTTTTCTTTTTTTTTAAGCTGACCCACCTTACCTAATTTATTTTGGCATGTTTGTGGACACACAATTTGTTTTAGGCCATGTTTCCAGCAGTCTCTGATTGTTTTCCTTAACTTGTTACTCGTGCTCCGAATGTCGACCCGGAGCTGTCAGTGATGCACTACATGAGATCAACCGAACAGAATCATGAGCTTGGACTCTACACCGTGAGTTGTGCTAAATTCATTTGAATAAATCTGCTGTGTCACTGTTAGAAATATCAATACATAACCAAAATCATTATAAAAAAATAGTAGTATTTTAAATACTGTTGCGAAAATTCATTTTAATAAATCAACTGTTTTAGAAATATCAATACATTGCCCGAATAAAAAAACAGTAGCATATTAAATTCTGTTTTGTTAAGATATAAAAACATTTAATTGTCACTGTCTATATTGCCATATAATATCAGATTGAGTTGTGTAAAGACTATGTTTGCTGTGTACATATTATATAGTTTTTATTATGTTGTCATAAAGCAGTATGATGTGTGGAGAAGGCCTCAGTGCTACAGATTGTGATGTATCAGTAAATGTGTTACATTAGGGGCCATCTGTAAAGTACGTACATACGAAATCTGGGATCTTTTTACCCCCTCCCTATACACCTTCTGTACACTCATATATGAGTGTTCATTGATCTTGATTGCTGACAGGTACATCAAATACAATTAGGAGCTTAGATTACATACATTTGATATCAACAATTTTGAGACATTCAAGTAATAACAAATTTTTAATTTATTTAAATGTTTTAAACAAACTTGACATTTGATTGGATTTAAAAGTGTTTATCCTAGGTTACATAACTGGCCTTATTTTATAGCACATTGGCAAATGTACTTCATCAGCGAACCCTCCGTCCCCCTGTGTACACTCTTTATACATAATGCTTGACCCTCTCTTCCCCTCTGGATGTACAGTGTTTATGGATGGCCTTTATTATGATGTATCCTATTGCAGCAAGCAGAACTTCAAGATGATGGAACTAAAAAGAGTGAAGAGGAAAATTTCACTGGAGAAGATGAGGTGTGTTGTATTCATCTTGTGTATCTATTCATATCTTTGGTTTTCTTTAAGTAGGCCTTATGAAGGGTTGCTGTACATATAGCTGTGGTTTGTATGTTAATTGAAAGATTGCATTTAGCAGCTTTGGCCACAAATGTTACTATTGTCATCTTCGGAGTTTGATATTCAAGGTATACACATTGCAGTATGCAGTGGATTATGAGCCATTTAATATCTTCACAAACCAAACTCTTTTTTTTCTTAAAAGTGTTTATTTTCTAATATTTTTATCAACATTTTGGTTGGCTTGTTTGCTTGTGAAAATGTAAATAATTGTAAACACCCCCACTCCTACACCCCACGCAAGCTAAGTGAACTATTCTATGCTGAGAACATTGTAGGTTCGGACTATTTCACAGCTGATAATGTAGGGGTGGGAGGCACAATAAATATTTTATACCTTATAGGTCTGCTACATCATTTCCACTTAGCATACATGGTTTAAATAGAAATAATATTTTGTGAGTAATGGCTATACTAAAACGTTGTCTCCTAACCATAGTCTTCTAACATGTACTTAATTCTGGAACATCCCTTGTAAATTAGAGAAATCAGATTGTAGCTTAAAATATTTTCATTTTCTTATGTTAAATAATAAAAGTAATGACTCATTTTTGAATTTTTTTAGGGAACATTTGGTTCAGAGATCACTACACAATTCGAAAATGTTGCTAATCAAAATTCTGAAAATTAAAAAAAAAAAAATTACTGCATCTTTTATCTTTGTTTGTTTGTATTCTGCAGGTGATGCAGTTTCAGAGTTTGTGTCCAAACTGCAAGGCCCAGTGTGAGACCAACATGAAGATTGTCGGTATCCTTTTATACCTGTGGCCTAAAGTAGCTCAGTGATAAAGTGTTTATCTGATAATGCAATTGATCAAGGATCGATCCCTGTTGGTGGGCTGTTTCTAATTTAAACCAATGCTCCCCAGTTGGTTTAACAAAGGCCATGTTATGTACTATCCTGTCTGTGGGAAGATGCATATAAAAGATCCCTTGCTGCTAATATAACTAACAACTAACCCACTGAGGTGTGTGCCCAGGACAACATGCTTGAACCTTAATTGGATATGAGCATGAAAATAAGTTAAAATGAAATGCTGCTAATAAAACAAAAATCCAATGGAATGGTGGCCGAGGGTTTCTTCACTCTTGATCTGTGTGCTCTTTAACTATATGTCCAGGCATTGTTCCACCCAGTGCACCACGACTGGTATACCAAAGGCTGTGGTATGTGCTATCCTGTCTGTAGGATGGTACATATAAAAGATCTATTGCTACTAATGGAAAAATGTAGCGTGTTTCCTCTCTAAGACTATGTCAGAATTACCAAACGTTTGGTATCCAATAGGCGATGATTAATAAATCAATGTGCTCTAGTGGTGTTGTTAAACCCCCACAAAAAATTAACTATGTGTCCAATGCCATATAGCTGTAAATAAAAATTTGTTGCGTTCTTAAGACATTTTTGTGTGTTTGCCTTTTGTCACGAGGTGAGATATAGCTCAGTGGTGGAGAACAACCTGAAGTGCAGTGGGTCAAAGGATCTATTGTCTCCCCCCCCCCCCCCCCCCCCCCCCCCCCAAATCTCAACCAGTGCCTCACAACTGATACATGAAGACTGTATATATGTAATAATTAAATTTCTCTTACATTCATTATAACATAACGTCATCCAATTGGTCCAGATGTAACAACGTGAATTTGTTCAATTCTCAACATAAAAATTACATCATCAGGGAACGTCATATCTGATGACGTCATTTCATATAGGCAACTTGTCATTTCATATAGGCAACTTGTCGTACTGAGCGTTATTGTTTATGGACCAAAAATAATTAAAAATAAAAGTATGAAGTTTTAGTCTTGTTATCAGCAAGTATGATTCAAATTTAATTATAAGGATTGTCAGTAAAAATTTTCACGTTCATCAAAAACATATGTTTGCACAGTTTTTGGATGATTTTTCTTGTTCATACCCCGATGAACGTAAAAGAAATAACGGACAATCCTTAATTGTTGTTTCTGTGGGAAAGTACATATTAAAGATCTCTTGTACTTTTTGGTAAAAGTAGCACACAACTAGTACATCAAAGGCTGTGGTATGTGCTGTCATGTTTGTGGGGAAGTACATATAAATTACCAAATGTTTGACTAGTGGATTTTGTACAAATTCTAGAGGCCCTGGTTATAAAAACAATATATATATCAATCAGTTGTTAAGTTTTTGTTTGTTATGTAACACCTTAACGAGATTTGAGATATCCCTCACTTCAAGAAGGTCGTTCTCATGGTAACGCTGTGTGATGAGTGTGGTTACAAAGAGAGTGAAGTCAAGGGAGGGACGGGGATCGAACCGAAGGGCATCAAGATTGATCTGCATATTACAAACAAACGTGACATGTTAAGAGACGTCATAAAGGTACTTTTATTATTATTATTTGCAGCCCTTGAAATTTGGGTTATCTTGTGACAAGAATTTTGTACACATAATAATAACACAGTATATATCGAACAATGATAAAACAACACAGTATATATCGAACAAAACAATGATAAAACAACACAGTATATATCGAACAATGATAAAACAACACAGTATATATCGAACAATGATAAAACAACACAGTATATATCGAACAATGATAAAACAACACAGTATATATCGAACAATGATAAAACAACACCGTATATATCGACAATGATAAAACAACACCGTATATATCGAACAATGATAAAACAACACAGTATATATCGAACAATGATAAAACAACACGGTATATATCGAACAATGATAAAACAACACGGTATATATCGAACAATGATAAAACAACACGGTATATATCGAACAATGATAAAACAACACGGTATATATCGAACAATGATAAAACAACACTGTATATATCGAACAATGATAAAACACAGTATATATCGAACAATGATAAAACAACACAGTATATATCGAACAATGATAAAACAACACAGTATATATCGAACAATGATAAAACAGATGTAGCAAATCAGTTTCACAACATCATTTTATGGCAGCACTGCCAATTACTATCATGAATTTCAGTGGCTGATTTGAGATGTTTTCCATCTTTTTCGGTTGTCTTTGTTTATAAATTCAACAGGATGTGGGATGTATCTCAGTGTGGGGCAGGATTTAGGTCAGTCGGCTAAGTGCACGCTTGAGATGTTTGCGTTGCAGGATCAAACCACCTCGCTGGATCCATTCAACTGGTAGAGTTTTTTCTTGTTTCATCCAGTGCACCACAACTGATCAAATGCCGTGGTATGTGTTTTCCTGTCTGTGGCAAAGTAGATATAAAAGATCCCTTACTGCATTACGAAAAATGTAGCGGGTTTCCCTTGATGACTACGAGTCAGAATTGCCAAATGTTTGACATCCAATAGCTGATGATTATTTAATCAATGTGCTCTAGTGGTGTCATTAAACAAAACAAAACTTTTAAACTTTTTGTATCTCAATGATAGAGATGTGTTTAAAGAGATTGATCAGTGTTGATGAACTCGACTTCATCCGGTCTCAAGCAGTGCATTCATTTCAACTTTCGTGCTTATATCTAACTGAGGTTCAAGCACGCTGTCTTGGGCACACATTTCAGCTATCTGGGCTGTCTGTGCAGGACAATGAGTTAGTGAGAGAGAAGTCGACGTAGCGGCCTTGCACCTATCTCAAAAATTAAAAATTCCTGTTGGTGGGAGCCTGTAGTGGCATGTGAACCCAGTACCTTTGAGACACAAGTTTGATGGCTTAACCATGACACCAGTAAGACCAGTAATTGCCCAGTGGTATGTCAAGTTATGTACTGTATTATGGACTGTTCTGTCTATGGGAACATTTGTCTAAAAGATCCCTTGCTGAGTTACCAACAGGAGTAGCCTTAGTGGCAGCAGCAGGATTTTTTTTATTTCACTATTTCAACCAGATGTTAAAATAACCATAATACTGTGGTTTACAATGTGCCGAGGTGTTGTTAAACAAACATTCCTTCTTCCTCCTCTTTGTCTAGTTTTTACCACGTCTTAAATACGAGTAAAATCATGCTAAATTGTTATCGCCACGGTATTTGTGTTTGACAGCAGCAAGTTTACCAATACACGTCCATGTAATTTCAAGTTATTTGTGGTTTACAGCATGTTTACCAATACGCAGTCCATGTAATTTCAAGTTATTTGTGGTTTACAGCATGTTTACCAATACACGGTCCATGTAATTTTAAGTTGGATAGTGTAATTAAAAAGAAAAGATATTCGTTGGCAATATTAATGAAATCAGTACAATATACAACTGGACAAAAGATGACCTCGGCTGATACACAGGGCCAGTGATTTTGTACTAGATATTTGGGGTCCAGCTGATCCAAGAAGTCGGCTAATGCACGGCAATACTTTCAGATGTAGTCACTCAAAGCTAACAGTTGCTTTATGGTGACATAATTTTTTTTTCAGAGCGAATCTTCCAAAATAATAATTCCGGACCTTGATTTTGAAACTGGATCAGGAACTCTGGGCGGAAAATTCAGCACTGTCGAGGGATTGCTGATAGATATTAAAACACAGGTACAGATTCACTTGTTATTCTGCAATTCCATCATCAGTCAATCAATCTGTCCAATTGTTAGTCTGTTCATCCATCCATCCATCCATCCGTCCGTCCGTCCGTCCGTCCGTCCGTCATCCATCCATCCATCCGTCATCCATCCATCCATCCATCCGTCCGTCTGTCATCCATCCATCCATCCGTCATCCATCCATCCATCCATCCATCCATCCATCCGTCTGTCTGTCTGTCATCCATCCATCCATCCATCCATCCGTCCGTCTGTCAGTCATCCATCCGTCCGTCCGTCTGTCTGTCATCCATCCATCCATCCATCCATCCATCCGTCCGTCTGTCTGTCATCCATCCATCCATCCATCCATCCGTCCGTCTGTCTGTCATCCATCCATCCATCCATCCGTCTGTCTGTCTGTCATCCATCCATCCATCCATCCGTCTGTCTGTCTGTCATCCATCCATCCATCCGTCTGTCTGTCATCCATCCATCCATCCATCCGTCCGTCTGTCTGTCATCCATCCATCCATCCATCCGTCTGTCTGTCTGTCTGTCATCCATCCATCCATCCATCCGTCCGTCTGTCTGTCATCCATCCATCCATCCATCCATCCATCCTAGCTATCAATTCATCCATTGGGCAAGATGTAGCCCTGTGGTAAAGCGCTCGCTTGATGAGCAGTCATTGTGGGATCGATCCCTGTTGGTGGGCCCATCAGGCTATTTCTGGTTCAAGCCAGTGCACCACGACTGTTATATCAAAGGTTATGGTATGTGCTATCCTGACTGGGATGGTGCATATACGGTGATCTCTTGCTACTAATGGAAAAATGTAGTAATTTTCATTTCTGAGACTATATGTCAAAATTTCCAAATGTTTGACATCCAATAGCTGATGATTAATAAATCAATGTGCTCTAGTGGTGTCGTTAAACAAAACAAACTTTAACATAATCCATCCTTTATTTCATCAATTTTTCCACCTACCCACCTACATACTCACTATAACTTATTAGTCCCTGTCCGTTCATCAAATATTGAATCCATTGTTCAAAAACTTATTAGTCCCTACCAGTCCAACTGGAGGGGACTATAGGTTTCATCTACGTCCATCTGTTCGTCATACATATGGTTTTCCGGATGTTTTCTGAAAAAAAATGCCTTGAGCTAAAATTTTGTGTATAGCGTTATAATGTACTGTTACAGATCAAGTTTGACTGTCATGGCGATTTACCAGTTTTTGACAGGAGTTATTGCCCTGAACTTAGGAGATATGAAATTTTGTTGTTTGGACTTTTTTTCAGAAGGCCTTGGGATATTGATTTGACATTTTGTGTATAACTTTATCATTTACTGTTATAGATCAAGTTTGACTTTCATGGCGATTTACCTATTTTAGACAAGAGTTGTGGCCCAGCAGATAGACGAAAAAATTTCCGGACTTTTGTTTTGCAATGCCTGAAAATATTGAGATGACATTTTAGATATAGCTTTATCACGTACTGTTACTGATCAAGTTTAACTTTCATAGTGATTTACTTACTTTTCACATAGTTATGGACCTTGAATGTAGGACATACAAAACATTGTTGGGCTTGGTAGGGGACATGTTTTGCTTTAGCAGTTTTTCAGAAGGCTTGTTGAATCCTGTGTATGCTAGGTTTTTAAAATATTGTTTAGAGATCTTAGGCTTCCAATTTTATGGAAAACTCTTTTTCATTTTTGTGCCCTGTCATCAAGGAACTCAGAAACTGTTTTTCATAGCAATGTTTGCTTATGTTACATGCGAATGAGTAATAGACTTTTGCTTCCATGATCACTGTATCAACGTGCTGCCCGTAACAGTTATGTCCATGATCACTGTATCAACGTGCTGCCCGTAACAGTTATGTCCATGATCACTGTATCAACGTGCTGCCCGTAACAGTTCTGTCCATGATCACTGTATCAACGTGCTGCCCGTAACAGTTCTGTCCATGATCACTGTATCAACGTGCTGCCCGTAACAGTTATGTCCATGATCACTGTATCAACGTGCTGCCCGTAACAGTTATGTCCATGATCACTGTATCAACGTGCTGCCCGTAACAGTTATGTCCATGATCACTGTATCAACGTGCTGCCCGTAACAGTTATGTCCATGATCACTGTATCAACGTGCTGCCCGTAACAGTTATGTCCATGATCACTGTATCAACGTGCTGCCCGTAACAGTTATGTCCATGATCACTGTATCAACGTGCTGCCCGTAACAGTTATGTCCATGATCACTGTATCAACATGCTGCCCATAACAATTATGTCCATGAAATCTGGAAGCCAGTGTTTTATGTACATGTACTTAGTTGTTTCTGTTTTCAGTTACTGGGGCAGGACGTAGCCCAGTGGTAAAGTGCTCGCTTGATGCGCGGTCGGTTTAGGATAGATCCTCGTCAATGAGCCCATTGGGCTATTTCTCGTTCCAGCCAGTGCTCCACAACTGGTATAACAAAGGCCATGATATGTACTATCCTGTCTGTAGGATGGTGCATATAAAAGATCCCTTGCTGCTAATCGAAAAGAAAAGCCCATGAAGTGGCGACAGAAGGTTTCCTCCTTCAATATCTGTGTGGTACTTAACCATATGTCTGATGCCATATAACTGTAAATAAAATGTGTTGAGTGCATCGTTAAATAACATATTTCCTTCCTTCCTGTTTCCAGTTACGAGACTTGAACCCATTTTTCCATGGCGACAGCTCCCAGCCTGACCTTGTGACCAAACTGGAAATCTTCTGCCAGAAGATAGATAAGGTAATTCATTAAACTATAATGAGTGATGTGTCTGTGATCGATTAGAATTGAACCATTGAACAGTTGGACCTCTACCAGTGTGACGATCAATTATAAATAAATAGAGAATGTTACATGAGTGACTGTTAGATATCATTTATCTTACAATGAGTTGTTTTGAAACTTATCATACAGAGAAAAGTGTGATATTAACAATGTACAAATAGATATGCAATGTTGTGTGTAAACTTTTTCCCCCACAACACATTTTGGTGGAGTGCACTCATCACAAAAAAACTAGAAAAGATATTTTTGATGAAGAAATTTGATGAATCATTTCAGTTCCACCCAGAACTTGTATTGCAATTTCTTCGTGATACAGAATTTTATTCTAAATTTTAAGTTACCTATCTGTGATAGTTGTATTTTTTGCACAGTTCTTTACTCTGTGTTTTCATTTCAGTGTTGAATTTTTATATTACTGTTGATCATCACATTCTTTTTGCATTTACCATAGTTTGACACCCAATAGCCGATGTATTGTTTGTGCTGGGGTGTCGTTAAACATCTATTCTATTTTCCCAAAAAACTTGTTTTAATTTTAAACTCTTTAAATAATCGGTAGTGATTGTTTTCTTTCTGTTTTTCTTCAGATAATTACTGGAGAAACTCTTGACATTCATTTTATCCTGGATGATCCGGCTGGTAACAGCTATATTGAGGTTTGTCGTCTCTTTAAATCCTCTAGTTAGTTATTATCATTTTCACTTTCATGTCTGTTGGTTTTAGGTTTTTTAAGGTGTTTTTTTTTTCACAGTCAGATATTACTTTATTCATGGGTTAGCTCGAGTCATCTCCAGTTCTTCCCTTATTGATATTGATATGTAGGGAAGCACTAGAGGAAACATTGTAATGCTTTGGCAATCGGCGACAACTAAATGGTCACAAGCTACTGTGTCTAAAATACACATTTTCCCCAAAATCTGATGCCACAGAGCTTTAATTTGATTATTCTCGAGTCCAGTCAACTTACATGTTGTTAACCAGTACCAACACTACACGAAGAAACTTGATGCCCCTATACATCACCACAAGAAAGTACAGCGCTGATTCATTTTGCATAGGGGTGTCGGGTTTCTTCCTGTGGCGTTGGTACTGATTGACAACATATAAGTTTAATGTCATGACTGTAACCCATTTCGTTTTTACGTAACCCGTCATGACCATGCAAATGATGTCATACATTCAACGTGCGGAAAAAAAATGGGTTACGCCAACTATACTTACGCGAGCGACGCGCGAACACAACTATCACTCTCATAATATTTAGATAAAATATATGTCTGTACCAGTATAATAATGACTGTATTTAATGTACTGTTAAGTAATTTAATTAATTTATGTTGAGGGGTGGGAACTAACTCCTTGCATCATAGGATCGAGTCACCTCAGTGGACCCATTCTCTGATTGTTTTTTCCCATCCCAACCAGTGCCTCGCAACTGATATATCAAAAGCTGTGTTATGTGCTGTCTTATCTGTTGTAAACTGCATATAAAAGATCTCTTGTTGCTAATGGAAAAAGAGTAGGTTTCATCTAAGACTACATTTACCACAAAATTTACCAAATGTTTGACATCCAGCAGCCGATGATGAACAAATCAGTGTGCTCTAGTTGTGTCATTAAACAAAACAAACTTATTTTTATTCACTGACACAATTTACATCTGTTACGCATCTATTCAGGGGTGGGAATTCTCCTTGGATCAGTGGTTTTCCTCTCGTGGAACATTGCATTTCCTCGCATTTTAATCGTCCTTGCCCTCGAACCCTCTAGATTTCCTCTTTTTTACAGTTCACCAATTCCCACCCCTGTCTATTAGATCTTTTCTGCTTTTTGATTTGTAAGTGATGTGTAATTGAATAGTAAAATATTGTAATGACTGCAAATATACTCTTCAAAAAAAGAAACGCAAAAGGGTACAAATGGGTTATAACTCCGATTTTATGTTTCCTACCGGTTCATGCTTTGTGAATATAAGGTCATTGCATGTCCCAAACACATTCCCACAGTTACATTCGATAAAACGCAGCTACTGTACAATAAAGTTCCAAAATGTGAATATTCGCAAAAATGCAGCCACGTGCAAACCATGTCACCACTGCACGTGCGTTGTCTGCACGTGCAACATGAACACCGACAGTATAAAAGTGCAGGGTGTTCGCTTGCCTGGCCTCTGTATCTGGCCAACAGTTGACAATCCAGGACATGCCACGTCTCAGTGAACCGCAGAGAAACAATGCCATCGGCCGACTAGACGCAGGCGAATCCAGAACGGCCGTTGCCAGGGCATTCCATGTGTCCCCAAGCACCATCTCCAGACTGTGGGACCGTTACCAGCAACATGGATCAACACGTGACCTCCCTAGATCCGGTCGACCACGGTTCACTACCCCCGGGCAGGACCGCTACATCCGGGTACGCCACCTTCGGGAACGATTGACTACTGCCACCTCCACAGCCGCAGCAATACCAGGTTTGCACAGGATATCCGACCAGACCGTACGGAACCGCCTACGTGAGGTAGGAATTCGTGCCAGACGTCCAGTTCGAGGTGTCATCTTAACACCACAACACCGTCGACTCCGACTGCAGTGGTGCCAGATTCATCGACAATGGCCTCAACTGCGATGGAGACAGGTGTGGTTCAGTGACAAGTCCCGATTTCTGCTCCGACGTCATGATGGAAGATGTCGCGTGTATAGGCGTCGTGGTGAACGTTATGCGGCAAACTGCGTGCAGGAAGTGGACAGATTCGGCGGGGGTAGTGTCATGGTGTGGGCAGCCATCTCACACACTGGCAGAACTGACCTGGTCCACGTGCAGGGCAACCTGAATGCACAGGGCTACATTGACCAGATCCTCCGGCCACACATCGTTCCAGTTATGGCCAACGCCAACGCAGTGTTCCAACATGACAACGCCAGGCCTCCCACAGCACGTCTCACAACGGCTTTCCTACAGAACAACAACATTAATGTCCTTCCTTGGCCATCGATATCACCGGATTTGAACCCAATTGAGAATCTATGGGACGAGTTGGACCGACGCCTCCGACAGCGACAACCACAGCCCCAGACCCTGCCCGAGCTGGCAGCAGCCTTGCAGGCCAAGTGGGCCACCATCCCCCGGGACGTCATCCGTACTCTGGTTGCTTCAATGGGCAGGCGGTGCCAGGCAGTTGTCAACACATGCGGAGGCCACACCCGGTATTGACTCCAGATGACCTTGACCTTGGTGGTGTGTCCTATCACTTACTCACAATGGACTAGAGTGAATTGTGAACAATCCTCCAACATTTGGTAATTATCGGACTCGCCATTCAATAATTAAATCAATTCTCCAAATGTTACGACAATGTGGTTTTGCGTTTCTTCTTTTGAAGAGTATATATTATACTGTCTGATAACTAGGGTCAGTTAGGGTTTAAGCTGGACACCAAAAATTAATAACAATTTGGCGAATTTGTTCAGCAAATCTGTAGTCCGTTTCAAATAACATTTAGCTAAACAGGATTATTTTTTAAAATAGCAATAAACATACAAATGATATACAGTTTTCGAATTTGCTTTTTGGCGAATTGGTAATGAGATATCTTCTCCAAATGCAGCTTTAAATTGCATTTGGCAATTTGGCAAATGACAGCTTAAATTCTAGTTAGTGACTTCAGTTTATTATTATAACTATCTGGTTATTTAAATGTGATTCTTCAATTTCAGAATCCCCATGTACCAGACAAAGACCCCGAGTTATGTGTTAGCCATTACGAGAGAAACTTTGAACAGAATGAGGAACTGGGGCTTAATGACATGAAGACAGAAAATTATGAAGATTCGTGACGTTACCAATTACAAGAGAAACTTTGAACAGCATGAGGAAATGGGACTTAATGAGATAGAGAGAGAAAATTATAAAACATTCTTGACTCTTGACTTCATGTTGTTAGCAAGTCACAGAACATTATTCTTAGTAATGTATTTATTTGTTTTGCTGGTCAGATATAAATGGTGAAATATTTCAGACTGGATTTTTTGTGTGTATTTTTTGTTATTTTTATTATTTAACAATTTAGGATACATCATTTATGCTGGGCAGGCTCATTTGCAGGGATCATTTTGGTCAATATTGCCACGCAATTTTAAAACAGTAGTTGCTAATCCATTTTCGATTGACTAGAAATATCGCTTATGAAAATGTTCCCAGATTTGGCAATTCTAGAAATCGGAATCCCATACGAGTAATAAAGAATTCTGTTCTGACTGGATTCCAAAACTTTCTGTGTGGAGGTGGCAGGAACAATCAAACAGCAGAGGTTAGTGTATGCTCTAAAATCAGTGATGGAGATATTTCCACTAACCAACATACGGCTTCTGTTTCAGTTTTGTTCGATTGGTGGAATTTTAAGAATAGTTTTCACTGAATTCTGTCTGCCCAATCAAGCACTCCCTTTATTTTTCTTTGTTTCTTTACCATAAACATCACATAAAAGTACCACACCCTGCTGCCCTAAGCAAATGTAATGCACAGACTTAATTCATTCCACCTATAGGTAGTACTAAACCAAATAACTTTGGCTGGGTCAAGGTTCGAGGTGCACTCAACTTTTTATAGAGAAGTGAACACCACAAGTCCTGTGATTGGTAATAAATGTGAGCGTGTTGTATGCAATTTTATTCCATCTAGTACCACTGTGTCAAGTAGCCTTGTGCTTGAAACATGTATGGGGTACCAGTAAAAAAAGGACTCTCATTTTGTGCGGAACTAGGGTAGTCATAGACGCTACCCGCAATCTCTGAAATTAGCAGCTTGACCCATATTTTTTTCGGATTGATTTTAAGGGTGAGGTGTGGTAGTATTTATATCTGTGGCATTTTTATTGATTGATATGCTACTGGTAGGAGTTTTAGAAACATATATTACTATTGTTGTCTATGGGATTTGATTTAGTAGTATCGGGTGGAAATTCTCCTCGGATCAGCTGTTTTCCTCTCATAGAACATTGCATTTCCTTGCATTTTAATCGTCCCATCCACCAAAATGTGTCAGATAGCACATATTAACCTAGGATTTCAAGAATTTCTGTGACCCCTCTAGATTTCCTCTTTTTTTGCATTTCACCAATTCCCACCCATGTAGCATACACCCTGTAGGGTAAATGTACCACATAGATGAGTTCATACCTGTAACCTTATTTTATCAAGTGCTTTCCAGAACATATTCTTCATTCACAACATCAGGGGCGGGACATGACGCAGTGGTAAAGTGCTTGCTTTGTGCATGATCGATTTGGGATCGATCCCCGTCAGTGGGCCCATTGGGCTATTTCTCATTCCAGCCAGTGTACCACGACTGGTATATCAAAGGCCATGATATGTGCTATCCTGTCTGTGGGATGGTGCTTATAAAAGATCTCTTGCTACCAATGGAAAACTGTATCGGGTTTCCTCTCTTAAGATTATATGTCAAAATTACCAAATACAATATCTTTTTGGGGGTACAATCCAAATTTTTATCTTTATTTATATACGGGTGGGGGGGGGGGGGGGGGGTAATTTTTGTCCTCAAGTATGTGTATGTGTATAGGTTGTGTCTATACTCCCAATTCCTAATTTTAAGGTTTGATATTCTTTTAAAGGGACATTCCTGAGTTTTCTGCATTATAAGATGTTTCTGACTAATAAAATATTTCTTCGATTAAACTTACAAATTAAATATATTTTCTTGTTTAGAATATCAGTGTCTGTATATTCAATGTGTTTCTGGTCGTCTTAATATTTGTAAGAAGCCCAAACTGGATTTTGTCTTCAAATAATTTCGTACGTACGAAAAAATAATATTTTAGGAAATAAAATGAAATTGAACCTATTACAAATATTAGAACGATCAGAAACATGTTTAATATACAGCCACTAATATTTGATGCAGAAAAATATATTTGATATGTAATTACAATCGTTAAAGCATCTCTGTTAGTCGATAACATCTTAAAAATTGCAGCAAACTCGGGAATGTCCCTTTAATCGGAATAGGAAGCTAGGAGCCAAGTGGAACAGTATAGCATGCCCACAACATTTTGCTTGAACCTTTGATATAAGTATGAGGAGCATTTGATGGATGACATTAAATGGAATGGGTAGAAAAATAGAGATTGTTATAAGAGCTTGTGTGTCGTACTGATTTTACAAAACGAGTGTCAGGATTTTTGTGTTATGACACACGTGGGTCATACTGGTTATATTTCCCTGAATATCTTGAACTATGTGGATAATAAAGATTATTATTCTAGGACTCGACGGTGACTGCATGGTGTTGGTTTTGTGGTGTACATCTTCTTGTTTTTTTATTTTTATTTTACAGTTGTCGTTTTTAGAGTGTTGCGTTGCCCATCCTTAGTTAATATAGACGGCATAGACTGACTCAATTCATCGAGTGGTACTAACTAAACAAACAAGAACAACCAGGGCCCAATTTCATAAAACATCCTGAGCCAAGTTTTGCACGTAAACGTAAACCTACGACTAAAACACAGTTCCTATATATAGTTCAACAAATATAGTTAGAAGTACACATATTTCATTTTATTTTGTCTTTTAAATACTCTAGCTTCCGCAATGATGTAATTGTCTGCGTAAAATTGATGCCAAACACGTGTAAACGCACTAACGGTAGGCTCTATAACGGCTATAGTAGCAGACGTAAACTTACGAAGTTTAGTGAAATGGGCCCCAGGACACGAACGTGACATTAAACTCCCTCAATGCCTCAGGTGGGAGTACCGACCAACCTCAAGTCCGATGGCATAACCACTACACTACCGAGGCAGGTCAGGTCATGTCATAGGGTTTAACGTGCACATTCAGAACAAGATGTTCTTGCGCACGCCTGTCATGGGCGAAGGTGGCGGCTCTCGCCGGATCATTCTGATTTCAATCAAAGTTAATTAAAGTTCACTGATACTTATAGTAAGTTTAATTAGGTGATAATAAATTGACGTCGTTTTAGTAAACGACGTCATAACCATAACATAAACTGTATTGCCAAAGAGAGGTGATAGACAAAGCCGGGAAGTTGAGGAGTGCTTGCTAATATTTGACTGGTACTATCATCTTCCATCATGCATAACACATTCATCTAACGTTAGGTGCAAATACAAGTCTAATGAGCAACTCCGTTTTTTGTCTCTGGAAAATGTATGCTATAGTCCGTCCCATCATTATACTGAACTTTTTTGTAAATAATTTCAGTTTGGTTTGACGTAAGAAGAAAAGTAATATGTTTTGGAAATCAATCAGCTCATAAATAAATAATTTGTAGAAAAGTCCATAGCATGAAAAAAAGACGTTTTCTTTGGGACGGATTATAGACTGGTTTATGCGCTTCACGGTCACGTCGGAAACTAGTCAAACCTTCGCGAACGTTAGCGTTATTTGCCGTCGATGAACGCAAGGGATGTCTGCCCGTTCAAGATGGCGAAAATGGATGTGACGAATGGCTTTGAAAAACAAATTTAAGAAAACATACCAAGGGCAACCAACTTCAGTTAGACTTTTTTGTTTTGTTTTCGTTTAATGGTGGAGCAACCTTTTAGAAATATAACTTTGTATTACTTATAGTTTTGAAAATTGTCATTTAGGTTTTAAATTTAAATCATAAAATTTAATTTTAATTTAAGATTTAGAAAAACAACCTTCAAAAGCGTTATTTATTTCTTTTGTCTTTTGGTATTCAGTTTTACTAAGGTTCACCGTGTGCAGTACTAAATTGACGTTTTTGACAATTCTTTCAAACAATCTTTGAAGAAAAAGAAAGAAAGGCAAAGGTAGTTCACCAAGGTAGGCCTAAACGTCTACGGTCCGTTTTGTTTTTAACATTTTGACATTTGTTGGACCTCAGGCACAGCAATAAACATCACAATAATAAATATCGTGCCAGAGATGTTTATCTTGATGAACTAGGCAAAGGAGGAAACATTCAGCAAAAACAATAAGCCAATGTTATGGATTTCAAGTGAATAATAGATTTTAAAAGAAATTGAATTTTAAAATACTAACACTTGGGATTTTGTTTGACTTGCAATTCGGGCGAGTCATGTCAGCACCCTGACTTGCCCATGCAATTTTTGTGTAGCCCAAATTTTATTTTAAAAAATAAAAAAAATCGTATCGCGAAAAAAAGTGAACCGGGCTACCCCATAAACCGGTCTATTTACATTTGACTTGTTTTTAAATACTTTGTTATTAATTAAAGGGAGAGTAAACTAAAACATGAGCCTTATTTATTGGAAAGATGCATACCCAGACCACCAACACATACTAACACTAACAGATAAAAAACGCGTAATTTTAGTGTTCATAAAAAAACCGTGATTATTCCTGCTAACTGGGGGCAGCCATTTTCTTTTGTTTTCAAAGCATCCGGTACTCTAGCTTGGGGTGAAGTGACGTCAGCTCCTGACCAACTCCTGTTGCACAGTGTAAACAAAAGCAGTAATTTACGACAAGGTGCTTCTCTTTGATCCACCTGACTTGTAAAACAACATAAATGACGTGATAATATAATAAACTATTTAACTAAATATATTTCAAGTTGCATTAACGGAACGAAATGGGGTTATAGTATTTTTCTGCTAAATAATCCAAAGGAAGTATGTACACTATTAGGCCTATTGGTATGCTACGTTGGAGCAAAAACGACAACCCACGATAACCAAAGTGATAATTTTTTTTTCTTTGGGACTACATAATTGGTCAGTTCTGTGATTTTAGATGGGAAAGTCTACTTAATCAATAGGTTTACAGTAATAAACCATGTCCATTACCATTTTAAGGGTGACAGGTAATATTACATAATACCGATATGTATTTTTATGTCTGGTTACCAATCAAATATACACCTGCCAATCATGAATCACAGATAGAGGCAACTATCAGAATAGACCAATTAACTAAGAAAACTCTCTGTGTATCATTTCAATACATAGGTTAATGCAAGGACAAAACATAGTATAATTATTTCGACTTGTGTAGCCACTTTCACAATGGTGGTTTGTTTTGTATTGGAAAATAATATATACTTATTGCTGGCTTACTGGGATGTATATTATTACAGAACATTGCAATGTATGACTAGTTTATCATCTCACAAATAGCAGGTAGATTTGTTTCTCTAGTTCTAAGACTCATTCCTGACGTTACGCGTTAAGTATTACATAACAACCAGCTCGCCAGAGGGCATATTTAACCGTTTTATTAATTAAATATAATAATATACTTGTTGATATTACGCAGTAATGTGCATTATATATCATTGAATATGCATACCAGTCCAAAAGCCTTGCTTAAGCTTTCCTTCAAGAAAATCTTCCCCAAAGCAAAGTGCATAAATGAGGGAAAGATAAGTAGACTTTAAAAATATTTTTATACATACTAGGGAAATGCACACTATATTAAATGACATGTAATATTAAACAAACCTAAATAAACAACAGTTTTAGACCGCTGTCATTGTCAAAGTTTCATCTGCTTCGCAGATTCATTGCATAACAGTTTTGGTGATGTCACATGACACGCGTCATTCTTGAAAACAATAGTCCGGTTTATGGGAGTAGCTGAAGAATGTCAACATTAGACTACGACATGCATTTAATCTCTTCACAAAAGAAAATGGCATGGATATTAAAGGTAGGGTCAACTCAAACAAGAGCCTTATGTGTTGGAAAGATGCATACCTGGACCACCAACACATACTGACACTTTAAGAAATGAAAAATGCGTAATTTTAGAGTTAATAAAAAAACAAGATTATTCCTGCTAACTGGGGGCAGCCATTTTGTTTAGTTTTTGTGACATCCGGTGGTATAGCTTGGGGCAAAGTGACGTCAGCTCCGTCCATCTCCTCTATGCACAGTGTAAACAAACGCTCTAATTTACGACAAGGCACTTCGCTTTCATCAGCCTGACTTGTAAAACAACATAAATGACTTGATAGTATAATAAACTATTTAACTAAATATATTTCATTTTGCATCAGTAGAATAAAATGGAGTTATAGTATTTTTCTTTTTTTTAAAAACCCAAAGAAAAAATGCATATTATTAGGCCTATTGGTAGGGTACGTTCGAGCAAAAACGACCACTCATGATACCCAAGTGATACTTTTCTTTTCTTTCGGACGACGTAATTGGTCAGTTTTGTGATTTGAGATGGGAAAGTCTATTTAATCAAGGGTTTTACAGAATTGCTTACAGTAATAAAGCAGGACGGCTGATGATGTCCATTATGATTTGAGGGGTATCCGTACGGATATCGCACAATACTCTGTGATCTTAATAAAAGAGGCACGTCTTTTTAGTGTGTCTAGACACGGTGTCTGGGGACCGTCTGAATATACACCTGCCAATCAGTAATCACAGGTACAGGCCACGGAAAGAAAAGACCAATTAACCAAGAAAACACTCCGATTATTATTTCAGTACATGGGTTAATTCATGTACAAAACATAATACAGTTATTTCAACACTTTGACAATGGTGGTTTATTTTGAATTGAAAAATAATATATAATTGTTGCTGGCTTACTGGGATGGCTATTATTACAGAACATTGCGATGCATCCACAAAAATCAGGTATGTTTTGTTTCTTCAGTTCCAAGACTAATTCCTGATGTGACACGTTAGGTATTACGTAACCACCAGCTCGCCAGAGGGCGTATTCACTGGGATGGTACAAAATGGCTGTGCCCGTTATATATAATAGCCGTCACATTTAACCGTTTTATTAATTAACTATACGATTATACTTGTTGATATTAAGCAATAATGTGCATTATATATCGTTGAATATGCATACCAGGCCAAATGCCTTAATTGTCCCCTCCTTTAACATTTGTTGGTTGATTTTGACAATAAAGTGAACAAGCCAAAACATTATTTCATCAAATTAATCGTACATTATAATGTGCGTGTGCAGAAAGCATTTCCCATTAAGAGGCCAGTTTACGGATACTCAAGAGTATTGTATTTGACATAGGAGATCTTCTCAGTTCTAAACTTATCAATGTTATAATACTTATATAAAGATGTAGTTATGCAAATTACTATTTTTACCCTACAAATGAGCACTAAATTTGCTGTAATGTAGCAAAGTTTCCTGCATGAGCGTCATGAACTGTTGCATCAACCATGCATGTTAGCAAAGTCACCTGTTTCACACAGCACTGTTGAATGCAATGTATGCAATGCTACAAAAATAACGGTGCAGTTATTTTCAACAAACACATAACATTTTTGTTTGCTCGATTGGTTTGATTTTAAAAATAGTTCCCACTGAACTCCGATCACCCATTCAAGCACTCCCAATGTAGCTGCTTGCTGGTAAACGAAATCAGCCGAATACTTTTTTTTAGTTCAGTTTGTTTGTTTTGTTTTGGATTTTTTTACTGCTTATTATACATACCGGAGAATCGGTAAATTGAATTATTATTAAAACTAACTTTTTGGTTGTGTTACAAACATTATATTTTAGACATTCCGAAAATAATATGCTGTAATGAATGCGCAAAATTTTGGTTGCCAGGCGGGCAACGTACAATATGATACTTTATGATCATGTTTGGTCCAACATGTTTTGATTTGGTCTGGCAGAATTTGTAGTTTTCTGGCAGGAATTTCAGCCAATTTCAACCTTTGTTTGTGATGTAAAGATTGGATGTATTCTATACTGTCTGATAACGATAATGTAAAATATGGCAGAAGACCTTTTTGTCACATCATGGCAGTTGACCATATAAGTTAATAGCAAAAACAGAAGTTTATTAAACACCAGTGTTTATATTTTCCATTTGGAAACAATGCTATATCAAGAGAGAGGAGAGAGTGCTGCTTTAAAGAAATGAAATTTTAGAATCAAAAGTGCTGCAAGATCCGTTTTAGTTTGTTCAGTGGCAACCTTGCACACGTTTTCTTGTATTAATGTATGTTGAAAAACATGTGTTGTACATGTATTTAGATTGTTACCAAATAATTATGTGTTAAAGCCAAATAAACAAAATTGTGTGGTTCTGGTTACATGTGAAACAAAAATTAGGTTAGGTAGGCTATAACTAAAAAAAATCTAATTCTTAAAATCTGTCAAACTGGTCTTGGCAAAGAGAAATAATTTACATTTCAAACAAATGCGTCATCTCAATGTTTTACCAGATCAATATATGACAAAAAGAGTTTATGGTCGGTTGTGTAACCGGAATCACACATATTTTTTTTTTGGGCCTAAAATCTTTTGTTCTATTGTAGGGAAATCATGACTTTTAGAAACACTCATCTGGCATCTGACGAATTTCCTTTATTTGACAAAGGTCGTAATAGAGATACCTGGTCTCATCGCTTTGAGTTCCTTTTGTCATGTTTAAGCTATGCCGTTGGACTGGGTAATGTTTGGCGTTTCCCATACGTGTGCTACAAAAATGGAGGAGGTATGTATATCGTATTGTAATATTCCATTAGCAGGGATTAATACAGGAATTTGAATTAAAAGGCCAGTGTTTGTATGAAAAATTTTAGTGTACTAAATTTCATTAAAGGAATGTTCAGTGTTTATTAATAAAAGGGGCATATGCATCTGCCTATGATCAGAAAACAAGTTATTAAAAAAGAAAGTTTGTTTTGTTTAATGACACCACTAGAGTACATTGCTTAATTTTAAGTCATTGATGCCAAACATTTGATAATTCTGACATACATACATAGTCTTCAGAGGCAACCCACTACTTTTTTTCGATTAGCAGCAAGGGCTCTTTTATATGCACTTTCCCACAGACAGGACAGCACATACCCCAGCCTTTGATATACCAGTCCAGTGTTTGAAATAAGCAATTGTCCGTTTATCCTGGCAAGTGAAAATCTCAAGACAAGCAAAATGTATCTCAATGGTTGTCTAGTGGACGAGTGAAAATCTTCAATGTAGTTTTATTTTGAACAATCAAAAACATTGTTATTTTGGACAAATGAAAATATTGGCAGATAGGTAGCTTTCTAGATGTTGACTAGTGAAAATATTTACATATTTCTGTCGGGGCACTAGTTGGGATGGGGGAAACCCACTGAGGGAGTTCGATCCTACATGTCGGACCCAATCACCTCACTAACCAAGCGAACTTCCACCCCTATTAATCAGATGAACTACAGTAAGAAATTTATTTTGTTTATCGACACCACTAGAGCACATTGATTTATTGGATGTCAAACATTTGGTAATTTTGACATAAAGTCTTAGAGAGGAAACCTGCTTAATTTTTCCATTAGTAGCAAGGGATCTTTTACATGCACCATCCCACAGAGAGGATAGCACATACCACGGCTTTTGATATACCAGATGTGGTGCACTGGCTGGAACGAGAAATAACCCAATGGGCCCACCGATGGGGATCAATTCTAAACCGACCACACATCAAGCGAGCGCTGTACCACTGGGCTACATGAACTACAATGTCTGAGTTTGAGTTTTATGTTTGATTTCAGGCGCGTTTCTCCTACCCTTCCTCGTCATGCTGTGTATCACTGGACTTCCGCTTGTGTTTCTCGAACTGGCGTTCGGTCAGTTTGCCAGTGAAGGGGTCGTCTCCATATGGAAGATCTCACCAGTGTTTAAAGGCTTGTATTAGTGGTGAACCGATGATCGGTTACAATGGAAAATTATCAGATTATAACAGTATTATGATTAGTTATGCCGGCCTCTTAAAATTAAAAATTTGCATAAATCATATCTTGGTAGCTCTCTCAACCCCCTCCACCCCCACCCCACCCCCCCAAAAAAATAAATAATAGTGTAACACATTTTACATACCTATTGCATATGTAAATGTTATACAATTAATGTGCGAATGAAAAATGGGTTACTAGTATGCAAAATTATACTTGTATATTCGATGGGCAAATCACACGATCAAGAAATTTCAGAGTCCTCATTATGACATCCATAAAAAAATTATTATATTGTAGGGAAATCATCTTACTGTTACTCTGATTTACTCTGTAAATAGATCTGACATTGTACTGTTTTCAGGAGTGCGCTGATAGAAATTAGATCTTACTACCATTCTGAATTGTTCTCTGTAAATAGATCTGACATTGTACTGTTTTCAGGAGTGGGCTGATAGAAATTAGATCTTACTACCATTCTGAATTGTTCTCTGTAAATAGATCTGACATTGTACTGTTTTCAGGAGTGGGCTAATAGAAATTAGATCTTATACTACCATTCTGATTTGCTCTCTGTAAATAGATCTGACATTGTACTGTTTTCAGGAGTGGGCTGATAGAAATTAGATCTTATACTACCATTCTGATTTGCTCTCTGTAAATAGATCTGACATTGTACTGTTTTCAGGAGTGGGCTGATAGAAATTAGATCTTATACTACCATTCTGATTTGCTCTCTGTAAATAGATCTGACATTGTACTGTTTTCAGGAGTGGGCTGATAGAAATTAGATCTTACTACCATTCTGAATTGTTCTCTGTAAATAGATCTGACATTGTACTGTTTTCAGGAGTGGGCTAATAGAAATTAGATCTTATACTACCATTCTGATTTGCTCTCTGTAAATAGATCTGACATTGTACTGTTTTCAGGAGTGGGCTGATAGAAATTAGATCTTACTACCATTCTGAATTGTTCTCTGTAAATAGATCTGACATTGTACTGTTTTCAGGAGTGGGCTAATAGAAATTAGATCTTATACTACCATTCTGATTTGCTCTCTGTAAATAGATCTGACATTGTACTGTTTTCAGGAGTGGGCTGATAGAAATTAGATCTTACTACCATTCTGAATTGTTCTCTGTAAATAGATCTGACAATGTACTGTTTTCAGGAGTGGGCTGATAGAAATTAGATCTTATACTACCATTCTGATTTGCTCTCTGTAAATAGATCTGACATTGTACTGTTTTCAGGAGTGGGCTGATAGAAATTAGATCTTATACTACCATTCTGATTTGCTCTCTGTAAATAGATCTGACATTGTACTGTTTTCAGGAGTGTGCTGATAGAAATTAGATCTTACTACCATTCTGAATTGTTCTATGTAAATAGATCTGACATTGTACCATTTTCAGGAGTGGGCTGGTAGAAATTAGATCTTACTGACACTAGGTTGGTTTCTATAACTGGATCTGATAATGTACTGTTTTTAAGAGTGGGCTGATAGAAATTAGATCTTACTGACACTCTAGGTTGCTTTCTGTAAATAGATCTGATAATGTACTGTTTTCAGGAGTGGGCTGGTCCATGTTCATCATGTCAGGACTGATTGCCATGTACTACAACATGATCATTGCCTGGTCACTGCACTACCTGTTTGGGTCGTTCGCCACGGTCTTGCCGTGGAGTTACTGCGGATCGTGGGGTTCCGCTTGTAAGTTATTTTCTTTTATATACTGTAAAATACTTTATTTTCGAGGGGTGTAATTTTCGCGCTAAAGAAAAATCACTATGTTCGCGGAATTATTTCACGCATCCATAATTAAACTTCTTCTTGTTTTTTACACCACTATTGTTTATCAATAAATCCTGTTTTTACAGTCAATGCATAAGCAGTATTAACCGTCGGTACCTTGTTATGGGCTTAATTAGTCCTGAATAGTTTATCAATTAAGACTTGGTCTACAAATAAAGACGACCAATTGATCGTGTCAGCATTCTACCAGATCAAATGATTAGTGTTATAACAGGTAAAGGGTCTCCCTGAGATTGGGTAAATGGCCGCTTGTAAGCATTACATTATATAAAGAGGTGTTAATCTTTGTAATTCAGTACCATCCACAATGTCTTTACTTACATGGTTAACAAATTCCCCGAAACCCAAAACGTCCGGTTTGCGAAATCCATGCGAAAGTAAAACTGAAAACGAGGCAGAAACAATAGTTGCAGCAAATACGTCAGTTGACAAGCTGACGTCAGAAGAAAATCCTAAAAAGAGAAAGCGTGGGGAATACCAAACTTGCAATGAAACAGTGCGGGCAAAGATAGCGGTCTATGCCATTGAAAACGGAGTTATGAAGGCAACAAGAAAGTTTTCAACAGATCTTAGCCAGAAACTGTCCGAGTGAAAAAGGCATTTTTGAAAGAGCAGGCTCTCACAGGTGATACCCCATGTCAGCTTGTAAAAGCACAGAGAGGTCAAAGGCCAAAGTTAGGAGAGAACGAAGAAGAGGTAAAACTTTGGATTAGGAAAACACAATTAGCAGGTGGTGTTATTAACGTTAGAATGGTCTTGGCTGCAGCAGATGGGATTTTGAGGAAACGGCACAAATCGACGTTGAAAGAATTTGGAGGTAATGTGGAATTAACTGTTCCGTGGGCCAAATCGTGGCTGCATCAGATGCAGTTTGTTAAACGTAAGGGGACAAAAGACGTCAAACACCTTCCAGGCGACTTTGAAGAAATAAAGGAGATCTTTCTTAAACAGGTGAGCGATACAGTAAGCAAACATTCAATTCCCGACAAGCTGGTAATTAACTGGGACCAGACTGGAGTATCACTCATTCCTGGGGGTGATTGGACCATGGAAGAGAGAGGCGCTAAACAGGTGACAATCCATTCATGCCCAGTGGGTTATCGAAGTGTGAGATTGTCTCCAAGAAGAAGGATCTGATTCGAAGTGGTTTCCGCAAAGCCGGCATTCTCAAAGATTGACAATGACAATATTCAATGTTTAGGCCTATTCCATGTACATACTAATATATTGTTCATCAATTACTGTATTACATGCATTGTTTTGTGTTTTTGTAATAAATTTTAATAGTTAAATTTCTTTATTTTTTTTTTTTTTTATTTTTTTTTTTTTTCTTTGATCACGAGTCATCCGTGTTCATTTGAATGCTGCTGAATACTAGTACTAGTAGTTGCAAGTTGTCATTATCGGGTCATCTACAACAATTAATCGGTCACAATCTGTTGGGTTTAATTTTTCACGGGATCCTAAAATTCGCGCTAAATGTCTGCGCGAATAGCGTGAAAATTAAGTTCCTACGAAAATAAAGTATTTTACAGTGGTGATCAAATATACTAAATGACAAAAGAAAATCAAGGTGCAAAGTAATAATAAGATGTGTTATTTTAGCTGGAGATGTGAAATAGAAGAACACTGAAGTGATTTTAAGCTAACCAATATTTGAAAGAAGAGCGTTTCGATTTTAATTAATAACATATATAATACATTGTACTTTGCACTATGGAAATATTTGTATTAGCCTGTATGTTATGTTTATTTTTTTGCTGCCGATATATCTTTTTCAAAGCAATCATGAACAAATTTATTATTTTTTTTTTTTTTAAATCATGCCTCTGAAAATTGCAAATCGCTCATACAATTCTAATTTAGTGTCAGCAGTTTATTTTGTTTGCATATTACATTTAGGACATTTACATGAACATAAAGTTTAAGCAAAAATGAAATAGGTCACCTGAATTTATTTTTGTGCAACTCATAAATAGGTTATGCAAAGTTACAATTATCAGTTAAAGTTTGTTTTGTTTAACGACACCACTGGAGCACATTGATTGATTAATAATCGGCTATTGGATGTCAAACATTTGGTAATTCTGACATGTAGTCATCAGAGGAAATCCGCTACATTTTTGCTACTGCAGCAAGGGATCTTTTATATGCTCTTTCCCACTATAGCAGTAGGTGTCCTGTCTTGACAAAATATTAAAATAACCATATATTACCAGGGAACATATGGTTTTCAAAATTTTCTAGTCCGTTGAAAATTTATTAGCAGCTACTGTTTAATGTTTTAAAATTGTGCAGCAATCTCTGAAACTTGTGTAGTGAATGGCAACGTGATACTGAACAAAATCTTCCCTGATTAAGACACTAAATAAGGGTACTTTAAGAATGTGCTAAGGTGTTGTTAAACAAATACACGTTGACTTTCCTTCTTCAGTTTGTGTGGAAGACCGACATGTCGTTTACAACTGCAGCCACCATAATGGCACCTGGGTTAACGACATGTGCAAGACAGCACTGTCCGTCGGAGAAGAGGTTTATAACTGCATCCGTCACAACGGCACCTGGTTTAACAGCACATGCATGACAGTGCTGTCGGTTGGAGAGGAGGTTTACAACTGCAGCCGCCACAATGGCACCTGGTTTAACAACACATGCAAGACCGCGCTGTCGGTTGGAGAGGAGGAGTATGCTGGGATAAGAAAGCTGTTTGAGCATGAAGGACCATATAGATCGGCAAGCGATGAATATTTTCAGTAGGTCTGTTAACTGGGCTAGCTGTCTGTGTCGGACAGAGTTCAGTAGTTAATGGTTGGTAAGAGAGTACTAAACCAAATAACATCCGGCTGGGTCAAAGTTCGAGGTGCACCTAACTTTTGATACAGCAGTTAATACCACAAGTCCTTCCATTGGTGGCAAATGTGACTGTTTGTTATGATAAAACGTTGGTTCATCTGGCCAGTAAATGGCTGTAATTTAATTTGAACTAGTGTCAGTGTACCAACTACCTTTGTGCTTCAAACCATGTGCAGGGGGTCGTATTAAAAATAGCATCACAACTGTTGTGTGGAACTAGGGTAGTCATAGACGCTACCCGTTATGTCTGAAATGAGTAGCTGAACCCACAATTTTTTTAATTTACTTTAAGGGTGAGAGATAAAGATACCCAGCTAGTATCCATATACATTTGTACTTGACATGTTGATCTGGTGGATAATTTTCATACTAATAGTTTTTTGTCATTTTTATAGATAATATAACAGTAAAGATAAAATGAAAAATAAAAGGTGTAACTTAAAGTTGTATGCAGTTTAGTTTTATATTAATATGTTCAATTGAAATTTAAGAAACTTGTATATTTGTGAGTGGTTTACTTACATTTTGCAGTTTAAGGGAGTATTGTGATTCCATAACGAAAGCATTTGCTTTTGTACACAATAATGGAGTGGACATTTTGGGTACCGTATATAATTTCAACCACAAGCTTTTCTAATGCATCTACATAGCCAAATATCATATCCAGTGAATCAAGTGATGATGCTTTTTATATGCATCCCTGTTTATTTACATTATATGCTGTTTTGTGGAAGATATTGCAGCTGCAATGTCTATACGGTTATTTGCCTGTTTTTATGAAAATAGCCCATATAACCAGAAATAAAAACATTTGAACATGTGTATTTTCTCGTTATTGGAGCCAGTACTCGAATAGAAGCATGTTGGTAACCAGCTTTAAATTTCATCTTTTATCCTCATGTTATGCTGATTATGTCTTTTATTCAATTTAAATTCACAATGTCTGGCTATCATTTCCATTGTAATTTCCAATAATATCATATGATTATAAACTTGTCAGTGTTGCTATCTGTTATTTTAATTGTACTTGTACAGTGTTGCTGTCTATTACGTAAATATAGACTACTTGTAATTGTCGCTATCTATGATTTTAAAGGTATTGGTGTTGCCATATTTGATTGTAAATGTGTTTATAAGTATTGCTGTCTATTACGTAAATATAGACTACTTGTAATTGTCGCTATCTGTGATTGTAAATGTTTATTATGTACATGGAAACCCCTGAAAACCATATACCCTCAGTCAGTGGCATAGCATGGGTTGCCAGCACCCGGGGCAAGGCAAGTATTGCGCTCCCTAACCAGTGGACCGTTAGCACTCACCGAGTCCCTTCCACCAGTCCAGAATTTTGTGTCCAGGGCAACCACCCTGGTGGCCCCATCCATGCTATGCCACTGCCCTCAGTAAAGAGGAATTCCCACAAAATCGAGAAGTTTTTCAGTCTTTTTGAGTACCCCTTAAAATAGGTGCGTGTTTAGCAATTTTAGCAGTGGGGGGTTTAGACTGGTGACCGAGGTTTATAGGGGGATTGAGTCATGCTTCCCTGGAAAATAAATCGAGAAATTTTTTAATTTGCTTGAGTCTGGAGGGGTTTCGACCCCTGAAACTTCCACCTGCACACGCACCTGTACAACCAGACTTTTTACTTGGTTCCGTGGGTGTCTGGTTTAGAGGGGTTCACCATTCTTGAAAGAGTAGACAAATATTTCTGTGTTTTTTCTTTGCCGTGCAGTGACAAAGTGCTGGAAATGTCTGATGGGCTGCACGAAATCGGGGGAATCAAGATGGAGCTGGCGTTCTACCTTCTGCTTGCCTGGATCATCGTGTGTATCTGTCTGGCCAGAGGAATCAGGACTTCAGGCAAGGTACGTTAGAATCTTTCGTCACACCTGGCTAGGCTTAAGAACACTGTCACACAGTGCGAACACAATTTAACACATCAAGGGCTAACAGCCAGAACTATGTCTAAAGTCATGTCTTGTTTTTTTTAATAGTTTTTAAGCATTGTATTTGTTTAAATTCAGGAAAATCTGTAAACAAAGCAATGTTATTTTATTATTTTTATCCTGCAGTCACTGTTTCTATTTGCTAATTATGATGACTGATTAAAGCGAAGTCATAAACGTATACTAGCAGATTATGACTTTTAATGTCACATGCATAGATACATTGCAAAATCGTTCATCACAGAATGTAGACAAAATAAATATAAATAATATTTGTTCCCCTTAATTTTTGATGGATTGCAGGATAAAAATAATAATTAGGTAATGATATAGGATATCGGCTTTATCCTTTTCAGGCCAAATAGGATATTCCTACCTTCACAGGATAAAGCCGATATCCTACGTCATTAACTAGTTATTATTTATTTGCAGGCTGCATATTTCACAGCTTTCTTTCCGTATGTGGTTATGTCGATTCTGCTGATCCGAGGTCTCATGCTGGAGGGGTCTGGAGAGGGCTTGAAATACTTCGTCACGCCGCAGTGGGACAAGCTGGGCAGCATACAGGTCGGTCTTTTGTCCAGTCGGAGGAAAGGAATGTAGCGACACTTCAGCACATTGTAAACTACCGTATATCGCTGTGTATTAGCCGACTTTTTGATACAAAAATTATCAAGTCAAAGGCTGGGGTCGGCTTATCTAAGGAGTCAACATTTTATTGGAAATGTAAAGTTAGAATAGTGACGTCACGGATCGACTCGATCTATTGTCATTATTGTGCTCTGCATTTCCGCTTTCATAAAGGTTTAATATTGCATTTTAACACAAGCTATTACAAATAAAAGATATTAAAATTGTATATATATGTTCATCTTTAATAAATGTTGGTGTTTAAAAGTTATTTAGTAATATTTTATCTGGACCGATCAAAACAATTTCGGAAAACTTCGCAGGTCACGTGTCATTACAAAACTGCTTACTAAACAGGTGAACACGTTAATTGTTCCAGCTTCATTTGTTTTGTTTGTCGGCTTGGGATTAATCGACACGGGTGGTTGGGTATGGTAGGGTATAGCCGACTAGTAATGAAAAGACCGATTAGCACAACCAACAATGCAAACAGTCACTGTGTTTTTAACGTGTGGCTGCAATCAAGAATGTTTAGGTATTTTCGCTATCTTGGTACTTATATTTTACGAGAAATAAATTAACCGGACACCGTTTCTATAAACAGAAATCGGCTACTGCTTCCGGATAAGTTTGCCGTGACAAATGACGTTTGAAAGCAGATGTACTTTGTCATTTTGTAGACCACACAGACATCTGACTTGGTTAGTTTTATATAGGGGGGTCGGCTTATATACAAGGTCTATAATTTTAAAGCCGATTTGGAGGGTGAAACTAGGGGGTCGGCTAATGCATGGAGTCGGCTAATACACAGCGATATACGGTACAGCTATTGTACTCTTGTTTCAGACTCAGTTAACCCTATGAACCTGAGAAGCCGGTTTTCCGACTTGACATCATTTGACGTATACCTTAGAAGCCACTTTTTTGGCTTCCACGTGGTCTTGTTTGTAAACAAACCGTTTGGCAACAGTTCAGCATTATTTTCGACCAGTCAGAATTCGTTTTACAGCATAGGTATTAGAAGTTGTGTGCCTGTGTGAATGTAAACTTGCAGAAGTTCGGGGTCTTTTTAAGTTTATTTTTCCACAAATATGAACTGTGGGTGTGTCAGTGCCGAAGAAACACTAAAGTTAATAATATACAACAATGAAGGTTAGTTCGATAATGACACATACAGCAGTGAATTGAGATTGAAAGTGATGATGAAATTGATGATGTGAATGATGTCGGCTGCGTTAACAATTACGAAAATGACAATGAATTCAAAGATGTAAACAAAGATTCTGAGGCAGGTAATTTTGGTAGTGTGCATATTCGTGGGCATGGCAGCGTGCGAGGGTGAAGTAGGGGACGTGGTATTAGTGAAAACAATCCACAATATCAGTGGACTAGGGACACTATAGGTTTTGTTGACAGGCATGCATTATTGAGCAGTGTTTAATTTCCAATATTTCCAAGAGAAGATGAACAAAACAAAATTCCATATTTTCTGCTGGGAGGCCTGGGTGGAGGGAATTAAAAACATAAATATATTTTGGGTTCAAAGGTTTAAAAGATTCTTCTTTTTTTTTGGTCAATGATTACTGTTTGGCTTGATATAAGAAGAAAAGAAAAAGTGTTTAGGAAATAACACATGTTCTTGTTTTATGTTCAGTTTGTAAAACCATTAGTTAGTATATAAATGAAGCAGCAATTCTCATCCATAGTGGACGAAGGAAGGAAATGTTTTATTTAACGACGCACTCAACACATTGTATTTATGGTTATATGGTGTCAGACATATGGTTAAGGACTACACAGATATTGAGAGTGGAATCCTGCTGTCGCCACTTCATGGGCTACTGTTTTCGATTAGCAGCAAGGGATCTTTTATATGCACCATCCCACAGACAGGATAGTACATACCATGGCCTTTGTTACACCAGTTGTGGAGCACTGGCTGGAACGAGAAATAGCCCAATGGGTCCACCGACAGGGATCGATTTTAGACCGACTGCGCATCAAGCGAATGCTTTACCACTGGGCCCCATCCATAGTGAAGAATGTTGTCGTCTTCATGAACAATGAAATTTGTATTTCCGTGATTAGTTTGTTCTACTGAACTCTATATTTAATTATTCCTTTGTCAGTCTGTCTTTTAAATGTTGGAGATACATTTTGTAGGATATGTGTTGGATAATCCATTTGAGAAAATATATGGAACAACCAAAGCAACATGAATATTTTAATATTTATATAATATATATTTTTTAGGATACAGCTATTTTGGTGAATAATAGACTCTCAATATGAGCCTAAAACTATAACAAGACATTGAAAATTTCAATGGACACAAAACTAATGCGATTCAGACTAAATAAAATTTTAAATAAAATTAAAGAAATAGAAAAAACTACATGGCTGTTAGATACTGCTTATCTTACAAGTTGTTTTAAAACGATGGTGAGTTAATATCAACAAGTATATTGCTATATTTAATTTATGAAACCTTTTGTATTCAACATACCTCGGATGGTGTCTGTGTGACGTCTGCACTATGTATATCAAATCAAATCAAATCATTTATTTATATATGAATCATATAAAAATGGCATGGTATACATTGGACAACATAATTAGAATATAAAATGGTAAAAACAGATACATAGTAATAGTAATGACGACAATGATTATATACATGTAATAGTTAATATGAGTTGGAGTAGTTTCTAAACAACGAGATGTAAGATAACTGGAATCTAATGAATTATTGGGGTGGGACGTAGCCCAGTGGTAAAAGTGTCAACTTGATGCACGGTCGGTCTAGGATCAATCTCCGTCGGTGGGCACATTGGGCTATTTCTCGTTGTAGCCAGTGGACCATGACTGGTACATCAAATGCTGTGGTATGTGCTATCCTGTCTATGGGATGGTGCATATAAAAGATCCCTTGCTACTAATGTGGCGGGTTTCCTCTCTAAGACTGTGTCAGAATTACCAAATGTTTGACATCCAATAGCCGATGATAAATAAATCAGTGTGCTCCAGTGATGTCGTTAAACAAAACAAACTAACGGATTATTATGATTATTTTGTTTTAGGTTTGGGGTGATGCTGCTGTGCAGGTTTTCTTTTCTCTATCACCTTGCTGGGGCGGACTCATCACACTGGCCAGCTTCAACAAGTTCCACAACAACTGCTTGAAGTGAGTCCCTCACAATACTGTAGATCCTGAAATTAACGCCTCCCTAAATTAATGCGAACAACGGTGGGTAGACTAAAATGTGACATTAAATGAATGCGAGTGGTCTCCCTTTGAAATATTAACAACACACGTCTGAGCACTTTTCCGTGAAATCCTAGGTACAGCCGTCTTCATTGAGATCGACTCACTAACATGTCTGTGTACACATCAATGAACCTGTTTAGTCCCTAGTGTTTTTAACGAGATCGACTCACTAACATATCTGTACACATCAATGAACCTGTTTAGTCCCTAGTGTTTTTAACGAGATCGACTCGCTAACATATCTGTGTACACATCAATGAACCTGTTTAGTCCCTAGTGTTTTTAACGAGATCGACTCGCTAACATATCTGTGTACACATCAATGAACCTGTTTAGTCCCTAGTGTTTTTAACGAGATCGATCGACTCGCTATGAACCTGTTCAGTCCCTAGTGTTTTTAACGAGATCATATCTGTGTACACATCAATGAACCTGTTTAGTCCCAAGTGTTTTTAATGAGATCGACTCGCTAACATATCTGTGTACACATCAATGAACCTGTTTAGTCCCTAGTGTTTTTAACGAGATCGACTCGCTAACATATCTGTGTACACATCAATGAACCTGTTTAGTCCCAAGTGTTTTTAACGAGATCGACTCACTAACGTATCTGTGTACACATCAATGAACCTGTTTAGTCCCAAGTGTTTTTAACGAGATCGACTCACTAACATATCTGTGTACACATCAATGAACCTGTTTAGTCCCTAGTGTTTTTAACGAGATCGACTCACTAACATATCTGTGTACACATCAATGAACCTGTTTGGTCCCAAATGTTTTTAACGAGATCAATCTGCAGCATATTTTTGCAGCAATCATTTATGTAACGTGTGTAGTTACCTACATCTGGCAAAACATTAGAATACATGTACCATTACAACTGTATGCCAATAAAGTTGCAGGGAACTTTAACAGTAAACACAAAGAAACGGTCGACTGCAATATTAGCGTGCTAAAACCCATTTATGCGGGATGGATTGTGTCGGCTTTTGACAGGGTGGCCAAAGAACCTGGGCCCAATTTCACAAAACATTGTAAGCCGAGTTTTGCACGTAAACGTAAATCTACGACTAAACCACAATTCTTATTACTATTATAGTACAACAAATATAGTTAGAAGTACACATATGTCATTTTCTTTTGTTCCTAAAATGCTCCATTTTTTGTAATGATGTAATTTTCTTAGTAAAATAGATGCCGAACACTTGTAAATATATGCCCGGTGTATCTGCTAGTCGCAGACTTAAATTTACGATGTTTTGTGAAACACTGTGATATTATCCCCTAATTAATTGATAAAACTAGTAACAATTAAAAATTATTTCACTCGGAATACAAACATGATATGAAATGGAAGCTTGTTTAATATCCTATAATTCTTAAATGGTACATTTTTTAAAATTACAATATTTTGTTCAAGCATAGTTAGTTATCTTTAAACAATAAAATTTCAATAGCAATTTTGCATTGAAAGTTTTCCAGGGAATTGCAAAATGACGTCATGCAAATTAAAAAACAGCTATATTATTATTATGCTTTGTACAGTGTTAAAAAATCCAGGTGAAAAAAAAGAGAATTCTCGTGAAAATTCCTGTGATGTAAAATTCTGGATTCTGGTAGAATTTCACAATAAAAACAAAGCCTGTAGTTTATAATTTATCTTTTTTTTTTTTTTTTACAGTGATGCTATCATCGTGTCCCTTCTTGACTGCCTGACCAGCATTTTCGCGGGACTTGTTATATTCACAATCATCGGTTACATGGCACACGAGCTTGAACAGCCCATTGCAGATGTGGTCAAAGACGGTGAGCTTTAGTGGAAACCGTACTGGGTAGAATTTACAAAGCCTGATTTTCTTAAATGCAGGTGTTCAAGCATTGTAAATGTATGTAGTTACACGCATATAAGGCATAAACAGGTGTTCAAGCATTGTAAATGTATGTAGTTACACGCATATAAGGCATAAACAGGTGTTCAAGCATTGTAAATGTATGTAGTTATACGCGTATAAGGCATAAACAGGTGTTCAAGCATTGTAAATGTATGTAGTTACACGCGTATAAGGCATAAACGGGTGTTCAAGCATTGTAAATGTATGTAGTTACACACGTATAAGGCTTAAACAGGTGTTCAAGCATTGTAAATGTATGTAGTTGCACGCGTATAAGGCATAAACAGGTGTTCAAGCATTGTAAATGTATGTAGTTACACGCGTATACGGCATAAACAGACTTCGTAAATTTGGCTCAATATAACAAGTATACAATATTTTTATTTCCGTATGATACAATGTTCCTCATCACATTTTATTAAGCCCTAGTCTCGTGTATATATTTAAAAGCTGCCTGGCATTTCTTTCTTCTGTTTTCTTGTACATCTATATAATGTTTTCAAGATTTATCTATTTTCATTTCAAGGGTTGGGTTAGCACTTGTGTATTCCAAGGTGATTATAAAACTACCTGTCATTTGTTTTTCTGTTTTCTCGTGTGTTTATATTATATTTTCAAGATTAACCTATTTTCATTTTTTAGGGACTGGGTTAGCATTTGTTGTGTAGCCAAGAGTGATTATAAAACTGCCTGTCATTTCTTTTTCTATTTTTTTTTGGTGCATTTATTTTATATTTTCAAGATTAATCTGTTTTCATTTCAGGTGCTGGGTTAGCATTCGTTGTGTATCCTGAAGCAGTTAGAAAACTGCCTTTGTCTCAATTTTGGTCGGTTATATTTTTTGCAATGCTTTTCTCTCTTGGTCTTGGAACACAGGTTAGTGCATACATTCAGTCTATTAGACCGAGAAATTGACATTTAACTCTATTATAGTTAATGATAAATGTCATATTAAATGAGCTTCAATTTGATATCATTTTATGTCCCGAGTGAAATAATTATCATTTGTCACAAGCTTCAGCAAGTGACAATGGAAATTATTTCACGAAGGACATAGACATGATACAGAATGGTAGCAAGTTTAATATCCTATTTATTACTCATAATCAATTTTGATTTATATCACTCAACTCATTTAGGTGATAGTCCATTAGGCCATAGTGCACCATTCGAGGTGTCGAGGTGTTATGTCCCACTTGACATTCTTGTGGTATGTAACACTTATATCAACTAAATGAGAGATAACCATATGTTAGATACCAAATAGCTGTGATTTAAAATGTACTGATGTGTTGTTAAACAGACATTCCTTTCCTTGTGATTGTCGGTTTTTGAGGTAGGTTTTTTTTGTTTTGTTTCACGTTTATGACGTAAAAAGGCGAGATATATATACAGTGAAACCTGTCTAAACCGGATCCTGAACATACTGAAATCCTGTCAAAACCGGCCAAATGTCATGGTTCCGAATTTTCTCTTACTTAAAACCATGTATTAAAAACCTGATAAAACCGGAACCTGTCCATTTCGAAAAGCAGATTGATTTTTTTTGCTCAGAAATATAAAATCCTTAATTAATTAACGTGAACAAACCAGCATAGTGTAAATGATGGAAGAGTCAACTTAACGAAAACACGACTTCCAGAAAACTATTTTTTTATCATGCACTGAAATTAATATCTACGGATACAGCTGTTAGTAACATCGAATATGTTTATGGTGGGCGAGGTATTTAACTGCACAGAATGTTTGTTTTGCAGATAGCCACGGTGACGACAGTTCATACGACTTTACTGGATCGGTTTCCTGCGACATTTCACAACAATCCTCGCAAGTCGGCCTACCTCCTGCTGGCTATAGTCACCGTGTGTTTCTGCATGGGTCTCACCTTCTGTACACGGGTTCGTCATTTGGCAACGTATGCTTCACGTTTTAAAAATGGGTGTGGCCTGAAATAACTGGTGGGGATGGAAGGTAGGGGTCAGTAGAACGAGAATACAATGTGCAGTAATATAGAGTTTTCTCGATCTAGATAGGGGTGGGATGTAGTCTAGTGGTAAAGTGTTTGCTTGATGCGCAGTCGGTCTAGGATCGATCCCCATCAGTGGGCCCATTGGGCTATTTCTTGTTCCAGTCAGTGCACCATGACTGGCCTATCAAAGGCTGTGGTATGTTCTACCCTGTCTGTGGGATGGTGCATATAAAAGATCCCATGCTACTAATTGAAAACAGTAGCCCATGAAGTGGCGACAGCGGGTATCCTCTCTTAATATTTGTGTGGTCCTTAACCATATGTCTGATGCCATATAACCGTAAATAAAATGTGTTGTGTGTGTCATTAAATAAAACATTTCCATCCTTCCATTTAGATAGAAAGGGTTATTTAAAAAAACACTTATTTATATACAAAACTTTTATTTTAATGATATTTTGATGGGTACTGAACAAATATGCAAATATTAAAACATGTATATTTTTTTTTGATCAAAACAATTCCATAAATTCACTGTCATAATTGGCCTAAAAAAGAAAGAAAACTAAATCTTTTGCATTTATATTGTACATATGGTATTAATATAGTTGTGAACATAATTGATTTTTGTTTTTGAAATTGAACTGAAAAGTCCCAAAACCGTCTGCTACGAAGTCATGTGGCCTAAACAAGTTGATACCGAAGCCTGACAATGACACAAATACATTGGTTTATCTTAAATATCAACAAGCAACTACCAGTTAATATTAACCAATCGGAGACGAGCTTTCATACACGTCACAAGATTATCAACAAATTGTGCAGGGAGTTTCAGGGGGTTGAACCACCCCCCACCACCCCCTGCTTAAGCAGATTTGCTTCTTGTTTTTTCAATATATTTTCTGGGGGAGCATGACTCGACCCCTCCATAATCTTTGTTCGCCAGTCTCGACCACTCCCCCCACCTGCAAAAATTACTTCATATGTATCTGTTATGTAAATAAAAATTCCAACATTTGATCGACCAGGAATCATGTATTATTTGCAATTCTATACTCTGTGAACATTTATCAAATAGCACATGGAATATCGCCATCAGCCACCTATTAATAACATGCTTGTTAATTAAAATGTTAAAGTGCTGTTCCAGATGTATGATGTATTGAGCTATATCAATCAAGATATTATTTAATATGATTAGAAAATTATAAAAATAAATGTAAAAAAATTATATACCGGTATATTTTCCATTTAAAAATATTCCCCTGAAAAACAGAACCAGCTGAATTCGTTTCGGGAATTTCCGTAAGATTTGATCCGTGATGTCATGAAGGAAACTCCTTTCGATAGTCAGCGCCATTGTTCATTGCTTCTTTTGTGTTTATTATGGTTAAACGGCGTGTTGCAATACAAAAACCGATAAATTTAGTCTTCACGCATTTCCTAGTAATGTTGCTGTGAGAAAGCTGTGTGTGAATTTGATTAAAACAACGTGGAAATACTGGACAGGAAGAAAATGCCGGAGACCGTTGCAACAGCAGACACTTTAGTTGCGATTCATCCTAACTGGCTTGTCGGCTTAAGCGAGATATGGGAATACCATGTGTTATGGCTTTTAAAAAAGATACCGTACCAACAATTTTTCTGCGACACAAAACAAATGACAACAAGCCGACGCCATCCACACCGAAACGACCTTGGGGTGCATATCGTCAATGTCCCAAATTGCGTTATGCTTTCAACTCCGGTCAGTTTGTTTTCTCATGCACGGTTCGTGCAATCATCGAGATCCGATTTGTTGTCGTTTGCATCTCGTTCATTTGTGAGATTTTTCTTTACAATTCGTGAACATTAAAACAATAAAGTACAGACAAGTAAGTATCTATAGCCTAGTCCGTCCCATCCTACAAAAATGTAGGGTTTTTTTTGTAAAAAAAAGAAGAAAATACATTAAATTAATTTTACTATACCTTCCCACAGAGAAAACCTTTTTTCATACTATGGAATGTGCTATAAGTTATTTATTTCTGAGCAGACTGTTTTCACAACTGCACACAAAAAATAGTATTGTTTTGTTATTTCCAAAACACTTTTACTTTTTTTTTTTACGTCAAACTAAACTGAAATTATTCACAAAAAAACCCATCTTCATAGAGGGATGGGACGGACTAAAAGTCATTTTTGTTTATTTCTTGAAATTACCGATATCGGGTCCACTTGACTCGTAGAATTCAAGAGTTATTTATCGTCTTTTCTACTACATCACAAGTATTAGAATATACAGTGTAGCAAAATAATTCGCACGAAAAGCTAAAGAACAAAACAAGAATAAAAGTTGTAAATTAGTGGTAAGCTGTCTCCACGACCATTTTCATCGTCATCTGTCAGGCCGGTGGTTCGTCGTAAGATGTTCCAGGTTCAAACTGATAAGGCATTATTTGTTGTGTTGCACAAATATTAGTCCAGTCGTCATTACTACACTATTCATCATCGAAAGAAGAATCGCATGATCAATGAGCTTGGCAGTTGCTGTCGGTCCCACTTTCGCTTGCGCTGGAAGTCATCTCGTGGTAGGTTTCAGTGAAGCGCGTTCCCTTCGTGACGTCACGGCTATTTACAGGCAAATGTTTTTACCGAGAATTTTACTCGGTCGTTTCCGGCAGTGTTCTACGGGAGTGATGTTTTAATACTTTTATGGGGCATTTTCGTAATTATTGATTTTACCTATCGGTGTAAAATATTATTGCAATGAATTAAGAAAGCATTTAATTATGGAATTTGAAATTTTAGTGTATGGTCTGGCACAGCACTTTAAAATAAAAACCTGGTTCGATGTGATGCATTTTTAACATTTGAGTACTATCACATGACTTTTTTATATTTTAGGGAGGAATGTATTTACTCCAGCTGTTTGACAACTACGCAGCCTCGTATTCTCTGCTGTTTATTGGTATCGTGGAGTTGCTGGCAATATCCTGGGTTTACGGTGAGAAGTGTTTCTCATATTGGAAGCCTTGTTCTTTCGTTTGAGCTGTATTGATTGCTGATATCCTGTATTTAATAATTAACATGTTTTCACTTTGTGTAACGACCAGTGTCCCATGGATTGGTATATCAAAGGTCATGGTAAATGCTGTCCTGTATATTTTTAACCATATGGGTAATAAAAAAATGTATTGGTTCATTGCAATGTAAAGACCTCTAATCTCTCTCTCTCTCCCTCTCCCTCCCTCCCTCCCTCCCTCCCCTCTCTCGCTCTCGCTCTCTGTCTCTGTCTCTGTCTCTGTCTCTGTGTGTTTCTCTCTATCTCTCACTCTAGTGTCAAAATAACCTTATGTTAAGACTCCAACTAGCTGTAGTTTGAAACATGCGGAGGTGTTGATAGCCAAACCCACCTTTTCTCTTTATACAGGTGCCAAACGATTTCTTGATGACATTCAGTCGATGCTTGGTAAACGCCCCAGTAAAATATGGATCATCCTCTGGCAGTATATTTCCCCTGCTACTCTGATGGTAAACAATAACCCATACTGGGAAACTCGGTGCCATTTTAAATGGAGACTGTCCGTATCATCTGTAGTATGTGCATCAAAAGGGAACTGATTTTAGTGGCATGTAACTCTATAATGAATGACATTAAAATTGATATTTAAAAAACATCTCAGTGTAAAAAAAGGTTCTTTACAAATTTCCATCAGTTTGCATAGGTTAAATGTCGTCTTTTTATACAGGGTTGAAGACAACTGATAGAAGTGTTACGACGAGACACCATAATTTCATTTCAACTTATTTTCATGCTTATATCCAATTAAGGTTCAAGCACGATGTCCTCGGCACACACTTCAGCTATCTGGGTTGTCTGTCCAGGACAGTGGGTTAGTGGTTAGTTGGTTAGTGAGAGAAGCGAGGGTGTAGTGGCCATTGAGCCTTTAAGAACTCGCTCTGGGTTGGAGCCGGTACCGAGCTGTGAACCCTGTACCTACCAGCCTGTAGTCTGATGGCTTAACCACTGCGTGACTGAGGCCGGTGAGTCACCATCAGTTCTGTCTTTAGTCTGTGTTGATTATTTTAACTGATACTGCGTAGATTGGCTGTTCCAACATTTTGTCTTCACCCTGTATTAGAAATGAGCTTTATCTATACAGTTTGATGATAATTTGTTAAAAAAACACCCAAACTTTTATTTCCATTCATTTTTCCTGGAATTTTTTTTTGTGAGAGTTGGTATTGGTATAAAAGTTAATAATATGTTTTTATATGAGTTTTAAAATTATACAGTATGTAGTAACATGCCAATTCATCAGTTCCCTTTTTCTGCAACAGTGGGGTTTAAATTGGATTAAAAAAGGAATGAGTAATCGGGCAAATTTTATAACAAAATCTGCAGCCAGATTGCAGTTTGTATTGGCTAAAGAAAATATAACAAAATTAAGGCTATTTTAAAGTATTGGCTTTTTGTGTGGGTTTTTTATTATATTTTTGAAGACTTACGTTGACTGTGGTTGCATTCAGTTCCATACCCCCAGAAAAATGTCTTTCTGTCAGAAACACTATATCTATAATGTAGGTTGGTGTACTTTTGAATAGTATAGGTGCCGGTTAAAAACAAATTGCATCCTCTTCCTGAGAAATCATACATCCTCCCCTGTTTGTGTAGTCTTATTAGACACATTAAAGTTTGTAAGTCTAATAGTTCTTGGGATGAGTTGTTCTGTAGATGTTTTTACAGAAAACGCCACAGAATGACCAGATATATTGTCTAGTGTAATCAGCATTATAATTTTAGTATAATTATTATATAAAATTCAATGGATTCGATTTTTGTACTGAGAATTCGCTCCTTTTCAGCTGATATATTTTACATGAACAGTTACAATGTAGTAATGACTGATAAGACAAATAAACTCATGAAGAGTGTGCTTAATATTGTCGCGGTACATGTGCTAGATATTTTCTAGCATTTTTCTATCAGTTAATTGCATTATTGCCTGTTCTATTTGTGTTGTCTGTGTATTCATGTATTACTCTTGTTGTTGTTTGATTTTGAATTTTTCTCTAACAGGTGATTCTTGTGTTGACGTGGGGCAATTTCCAGCCTTCGTCGTACGGCGATGTGATGTTCCCCGTGTGGGCGGACGTGCTGGGCTGGCTCATCTCACTCTTGTCAATGTTACCCGTGCCCATCATAGCCCTGTATGTGGTGTACAAGCAGTACAGGAGGTCAAACAGCACACTTAAACTGGTACGTCACGCATTTAGATTGCACCAAAGCTAAGGCGATAAAACGTTGTGCCTTAAAAAGTATGCCCAAATTCAGTGCCATCCAGAGTTTGACAGATCCAATAGCCATCGCTCCTGGCTAGTGAATATTTGGTCTGAGCTAGTGGAAATTATCAACTGTATTACTATAATACATACGGCAGAAGTCGGTGCTTCTGTGAGGGCTAGTGGAAATTATCAACTGTATTACTATAATACATACGGCAGAAGTCGGTGCTTCTGTGAGGGCTAGTGGAAATTATCAACTGTATTACTATAATACATACGGCAGAAGTCGGTGCTTCTGTGAGGGCTAGTGGAAATTATCAACTGTATTACTATAATACATACGGCAGAAGTCGGTGCTTCTGTGAGGGCTAGTGGAAATTATCAACTGTATTACTATAATACATACGGCAGAAGTCGGTGCTTCTGTGAGGGCTAGTGGAAATTATCAACTGTATTACTATAATACATACGGCAGAAGTCGGTGCTTCTGTGAGGGCTAGTGGAAATTATCAACTGTATTACTATAATACATACGGCAGAAGTCGGTGCTTCTGTGAGGGCTAGTGGAAATTATCAACTGTATTACTATAATACATACGGCAGAAGTCGGTGCTTCTGTGAGGGCTAGTGGAAATTATCAACTGTATTACTATAATACATACGGCAGAAGTCGGTGCTTCTGTGAGGGCTAGTGGAAATTATCAACTGTATTACTATAATACATACGGCAGAAGTCGGTGCTTCTGTGAGGGCTAGTGGAAATTATCAACTGTATTACTATAATACATACGGCAGAAGTCGGTGCTTCTGTGAGGGCTAGTGGAAATTATCAACTGTATTACTATAATACATACGGCAGAAGTCGGTGCTTCTGTGAGGGCTAGTGGAAATTATCAACTGTATTACTATAATACATACGGCAGAAGTCGGTGCTTCTGTGAGGGCTAGTGGAAATTATCAACTGTATTACTATAATACATACGGCAGAAGTCGGTGCTTCTGTGAGGGCTAGTGGAAATTATCAACTGTATTACTATAATACATACGGCAGAAGTCGGTGCTTCTGTGAGGGCTAGTGGAAATTATCAACTGTATTACTATAATACATACGGCAGAAGTCGGTGCTTCTGTGAGGGCTAGTGGAAATTATCAACTGTATTACTATAATACATACGGCAGAAGTCGGTGCTTCTGTGAGGGCTAGTGGAAATTATCAACTGTATTACTATAATACATACGGCAGAAGTCGGTGCTTCTGTGAGGGCTAGTGGAAATTATCAACTGTATTACTATAATACATACGGCAGAAGTCGGTGCTTCTGTGAGGGCTAGTGGAAATTATCAACTGTATTACTATAATACATACGGCAGAAGTCGGTGCTTCTGTGAGGGCTAGTGGAAATTATCAACTGTATTACTATAATACATACGGCAGAAGTCGGTGCTTCTGTGAGGGCTAGTGGAAATTATCAACTGTATTACTATAATACATACGGCAGAAGTCGGTGCTTCTGTGAGGGCTAGTGGAAATTATCAACTGTATTACTATAATACATACGGCAGAAGTCGGTGCTTCTGTGAGGGCTAGTGGAAATTATCAACTGTATTACTATAATACATACGGCAGAAGTCGGTGCTTCTGTGAGGGCTAGTGGAAATTATCAACTGTATTACTATAATACATACGGCAGAAGTCGGTGCTTCTGTGAGGGCTAGTGGAAATTATCAACTGTATTACTATAATACATATGGCAGAAGTCGGTGCTTCTGTGAGGGCTAGTGGAAATTATCAACTGTATTACTATAATACATATGGCAGAAGTCGGTGCTTCTGTGAGGGCTAGCGACTTTCTCAAACATACTGGCCTCGGTGGCGTCGTGGTTAGGCTATCGGTCTACAGGCTGGTAGGTACTGGGTTCGGATCCCAGTCGAGGCATGGGATTTTTAATCCAGATACCGACTCCAAACCCTGAGTGAGTGCTCCGCAAGGCTCAATGGGTAGGTGTAAACCACTTGCACCGACCAGTGATCCATAACTGGTTCAACAAAGGCCATGGTTTGTGCTATCCTGCCTGTGGGAAGCGCAAATAAAAGATCCCTTGCTGCCTGTCGTAAAAAGAGTAGCCTATGTGGCGACAGCGGGTTTCCTCTAAAAAAAACAGTGTCAGAATGACCATATGTTTGACGTCCAATAGCCGATGATAAGATAAAAAATCAATGTGCTCTAGCGGCGTCGTTAAATAAAACAAACTTTACTTTTCTCAAACATTTGTCGAACACTGTGACAAACATGCTTACCTCGAAACATTTCGCTTGAAAACCACTGAAATGTTAGTTGAATTAGATTAAAATGACTTGAAATGCATTTCTGAATATCTGCAACCCTTCAGCAGTTGTTAATAACATTACTGTGCTAAAAAGACCTTGCTGTATTCAGAACAAACAAAAACTAAATCTGTGTACCCAAATTATTGAGATCTAAAGCCCAATATGATGTTTCCATCATTAAAACAAAGGCCCTTAGTTCATGATTCCTCTGCAGCTTCAGTCATGCACAGTTAACAATTAAAGTAGCACTACCCCCCCCCCCCCCCCCTTCCACACACACACACACTTCCAGTGCCCACCTTTTTTGATGGCCAATATTTTATGACTATCTGATTTCTAAAGAATTTCGAATAATGACCTATGACAGGCAGGAAAAAAATTAATATAGCAGATTTTCTAAATGTTTAATTATACATTTGTATAATAAAAGCATTTTGGATATGTGGTAGCTTCAAGTGTGCAGTTACGACTGTTTGATGTTGCAGGTGATTGACAAGATGAGCAAGCCGTCGGAAGACTGGGGGCCACGTCTTTGTAGGAACCGACTAGAGAGGGACAAGCTGAATGTGGCGATGTGGAATAACACGGACACCCGCGCGCCCATCGCAGTCATATCCTTCACCAACAAACTAGAACATCCACACCAGCACACGAGAACTCGAGACGCTGATGTCGTCTCACCAACTGTGCCGGATGTGCAGTTAGTGAATGTGTGATATGATTCCATCTACTTCACAAATACACAGTTAGTGAACATGTGATACAGAGATGCCAACCATTACGAATTTAAAGCATAGATTATGCTATTGTGATTGTCTTGTTGGAAATTCCGATTTTTAGAGAAAAAAAATCATAATTTCGCATATCTGGTGTCGGATCGTATTTTGGAAGGCAAAAATTTTGTTAACACCGGAGAAATGGAACTTTTTCCCTCTTCACCATAACAATCATAGTTTAGTTTCCTGCCTTGTTCTTTAAACTTATGGATTCCGAATAGCGAACATAGCAATATAGAATAAACCGGTCCAGCAATCGGTCTTCCAAACAGCCCCAATGTTTGCCGATTGGGTACGGCCATGAACTGGACTTTACCAAAATGTCGAAAAACACTCCTGAGACATCACTGATAACATTCCTATTTTGGTGGGTGGGGTTCCTATTTATGAAGGCCTGGATTCCTATGACCCTTCAAATAGGGTTGGCATCTCTGTGTGATATAATTCATCTACTTCAGAAGTAACTCATTTTCGGGCAACCATTGCTGTGATATGTTTCGTAAACAAACTTGAAAACGTCACATACAAATATACTGAACTGCACTGAAAACACACCAGTGGTAGAAAGTATATGAGAAGAATTTCAGTTTTTTAACTGATTACGTACGACTGGATGTATTCTAGTAGGCAATAAATCACTCATAAATTGTATTCAAGTTATTTTGTGTTTTATAGCAACCTCACACATGCAGTAGCAATAACCGAGAAATGGGTGGTTCATTTTCAGTGGAGTTCTGTATACTATAAGCTACTGACATTTTCTCCTCACACATTCATTGGAGTTCCAGTGATCGATTATAATAAAACAAAAACCTGATTTGTGGAGCCATCCCAGTGTGATCGATCATGAAATCCATAATCGATTGTCGTTGAAAATGTTAAATGTAAATATTCCTACATCTTAGACGATGAAATTGATGTAGATATGTGTACATTAAGAAAACAGATAATGAATAGGTATTAAAAGTAAAATTAGCTGGTTTTTGAGTCTATTCCGCTGAATATGACAGGAGATTCATAGTCACAGTAACTCGGATCCTTGCCAAGTTTATATAATTCTGACCAATTGTATACTGTTAAAAAAAAGATGGGGAACTAATAAGAATTTACAATTGTCAAAATTGTAAGGTATATTAGCTGTGGGAAATGGTTATATGATAATACTAATTGGGCAAACATTACAACCGATAGTTCAGTATTACAGTAGGTTTTATGACCACCAAAGATCTTGAAGGACGATTGGGGTCAGAAGTGAAATTTGGAAGTTGACATTTTTTTTTTATCAGTAAATTGCAAATTCAAACAATAAAAATTACTAAAAACAAAACAATAACAACTATATGATCAACAGAATGAAAACGATTGACAGAAATAAAATGTTCCACAGTGATTAATGGACTTCCTGGAAATTGTCAAAATCGAGAATGACACACCACGCATGTGTACGGGGCAACTGCGTGATGCATGTGCAAACTATGGAATGTGTTTCGGTGTGCTGATAAACAGACCTGAACGTTCTTTACTAGGATGTTTGTGTTTAAAACGTATGTTCGGTCTAATAGTTGATATTAACATTAATATTTCAGGTACCCCTACTTTTTTTTAAGAGTATATAACTGAAAGTTGATTGGCTGTAATTGATTTGTGAAATCCCATTACTTACAGCGTGATATTAATTCATGCACATTAAAATACTTCTAAATGCTAAAAGCCAAGTGATGTGATACTCTGTTAAAGAGAAACCGCGGGTGTCCGGTACCATTTATGTTAGGAGTTGTTTCAAAATGAATCTTAAAGGTAGACAAGAGCCTTATGTGTTGGAAAGATGCATACCCGGACCACCAACACACACTGACACTTTAACAAATGAAAAACGCGTAATTTTAGAATTAATAAAAAAACCAAGATTATTCCTGCTAACTGGGGGCAGCCATTTTGTTTTGTTTTTGTGACGTCCGGTGGTATAGCTTGGGGCAAAGTGACGTCAGCTCAGGTCCAACTTCTCTATTATGCACAATGTAAACAAACGCTCTAATTTATGACAAGGCGCTTCGCTTTCATCAACCTGACTTGTAAAACAACATAAATGACTTGATAGTATAATAAACTGTTTAACTAAATATATTTAAGTTTGCATCAATATAATGAAATGGAGTTATAGTATTTTTTTCTTTTAAAAAATCCAAAGATCCAGTACTTTAGCTAAAAAATTTGTAAGAAATCAACAGATATGTTCAGGGATGTGAGAGCTACGCGGAAACCCGTAAATGTGTTTTTCCATTTCGTCTAAAAAACCCAACAAATGATGTTCAATACTGTTGACCACACAAGGTTCATTTGCATGTTTTCACGGTTTCAAGTTTATGATGTGTGCCGTACATTGTAAGTTATAACCAGTTTAGATTTGTTAGCATTGAATGCAATTTTTGGCAGTTCCAGGGGTTGCAAACCATTTTCCTTCAGGGGCCCTTGAGCGGCCCCTGGACCCTGGCTGCAATAAGCTTTTTTGTTCCAGCCCCTCTCACATCCCTGTATGTTTTTCTGCTATGTGGCTAAGATATTGATAACAAGTGGAGTATTGATGAGTGTAGCTTATTGAAAAAAGTATTTTTTAGAATACATTTTAAAAAATATTTGTATTTTGAGATCTTATTTTTGTTGACAAAAGGAGTATTTGATAACATTATTTAATTAGTGACAATTTAAGTGTTGAACACTGTGCTACAGGTCTGGAAAAGTTAAAATTTGTTTTGTTTAACGACACCACTAGAGCATTGATTTACTAATCATTGAATGTCAAGCATTTGGTAATTTTGTCATAATCATAGTCTTTTTTTTCATATAGTCATTTTTTTATTAGTAATAAAGGATCTTTTATATGCACCATCCCACACAGGACCACATACCACAGCCTTTGATATACCGGTACCAGTCATGGTACACTGGCTGGAATAAGACCGGGATCGATCCTAAACCGACTGCGCATCAGGCAATTGATTTACCACTGGGCTACGTCTCCCCCTGCGAGAGAGAAGAAGAAAAAGGTTTTATTCAATGACACACTCAAGAAACACATTTTAATTACGGTTACATGGTGGAAGGAAGAAAAAGGTTTTATTTAATGACACACTCAAGAAACACATTTTAATTACGGTTACATGGTGGAAGGAAGGAAAGGTTTTATTTAACAACACACTCAACACATTTTATTTACGGTTATATAGCGTCAGACATATGGTTATTGACCACACAGATATTGAGAGAGGAAACCCGCTGTCACCACGTCATGGGCTACTCTTTTCGATTGGTAGCAAAGGATCTTTTATTAGCACCATCCCACAGACAGGATAGTACATACCACGGCCTTTGATATACCAGTCGTGGTGCACTGGCTGGAACGAGAAATAACCCAATGGGCTCACCGATGGGGATCATTCCCAGACTGACCGTGCATCGAGCGAGCACTTTACCACTGGGCTACGTCCTGCCCCTCACAGGGTGTACCACTGGGCTACGTCCTGCCCCTCACAGGGTGTACCACTGGGCTACGTCCTGCCCCTCACATGGTGTACCACTGGGCTACGTCCTGCCCCTCACAGGGTGTACCACTGGGCTACGTCCTGCCCCTCACAGGGTGTACCACTGGGCTACGTCCTGCCCCTCACAGGGTGTACCACTGGGCTACGTCCTGCCCCTCACAGGGTGTACCACTGGGCTACGTCCTGCCCCTCACAGGGTGTACCACTGGGCTACGTCCTGCCCCTCACAGGGTGTACCACTGGGCTACGTCCTGCCCCTCACAGGGTGTACCACTGGGCTACGTCCTGCCCCTCACAGGGTGTACCACTGGGCTACGTCCTGCCCCTCACAGGGTGTACCACTGGGCTACGTCCTGCCCCTCACAGGGTGTACCACTGGGCTACGTCCTGCCCCTCACATGGTGTACCACTGCGCTACGTCCTGCCCCTCACATGGTGTACCACTGGGCTACGTCCTGCCCCTCACATGGTGTACCACTGCGCTACGTCCTGCCCCTCACATGGTGTACCACTGGGCTACGTCCTGCCCCTCACAGGGTGTACCACTGCGCTACGTCCTGCCCCTCACATGGTGTACCACTGCGCTACGTCCTGCCCCTCACATGGTGTACCACTGGGCTACGTCCTGCCCCTCACATGGTGTACCACTGCGCTACGTCCTGCCCCTCACATGGTGTACCACTGCGCTACGTCCTGCTGCTCCTGCCACTCCATGGACTACTCTTTTTCAATTAGCAGCAAGGGATCTTTTATATGCACCACCCCACAGACAGGGTATAACATAGCATGGTGTTTGTTACACCAATTGTTGAGCACTGGTTGGAATGAGAAATAGCTCTATTGGCCTACCGACATGGAATGATCCTGGATGAACTGTGCCTCAGACTAGCACTTTACTGCTGGGCTACATCCAATCCCAAAAGCTGGAGGAGAAATCTGTTACAACACATTAATTATTGATCAGAGCAATGGGTCTTTCAAGTGCATCTTCCCAGACAAGACAACACATACCACTAGCTTTAATATATGATTTGTGCAGCACTGGTTCAATTTACAAAAGACTAAATGGGCAAAAGAAATGGGGCTTGGTACATTTTTTTTTTTTTATTAAAAGGGATTGAACCTAGATTATGGTTAAATATCATAACTAAGGAGAGTGGAACCCACTGCTACTACTACATAAGCTTTTTTTAAATTATCAGTGCTTTGGCCAACATTAGGCCTTTGTGTGCAGTGTAATATTTGTGAATTTTCCATCTTGGAGCCCTATGCCCATCTTCTTATGTCATGTTTATACAAGACATGATTTTCAAACTCGTACCAAGCTAGCATGCTAAGCAAATGTTGAGTAAAAAGAATGCCAGTGCATTTCATCCACAGAAAAAACACTGCTACATGTATTTGATACATGCTGGTGTAGTCATTACTTTTTTAATTTAATTAATATCCAATAGCCGATGATTAGTAAATTAATTGCTCTAGTGATGTCATTAAGCAAAATTTAAATTAAACATTTGGTAATTTAGACAGTCTTGATGAGGAAACCCGCTATATTTTTCCATTAGTAGCAAGGGATCTTTTATATTCACCATCACAGACAAGATAGCACATACCACAGCTGTTGATATACGTCATGGTGCACTGGCCAGAATGAGAAATGGCCCGATGGGGATTGATCCCAAACTGACTGTGTATCAAACAAGCACTTTACCATTGGGTTAGGTCCCGCACCTGTAGGATGGTATTATTGAGAAATGCACTTGCATATAAAATATTTTTATTGACCCATAACTTGTTTCGAGTAGTAGAATTGATCATAGTTGATGTTACAAAAAGGAAGATTTTTGTATCACGGTCAATTAAATGGCCACTAAAGTTTACAGATAGTCTGAATTTGTTAATTTAGCATTATGTAGCTTATCCAATATGAATGTAACACTAAGAAATGCTTGGATACAATAGTGATGAAAATACAAGTATTTGAAATTGGCCAAATGAGTCTCACATTTTGCGTGCTCTACAAGTAAAATGCAATGCCTTATTTTTAATGTCATGTAATTAAAACAATAATACAGCAGTGTAAGTATATTAACAAAGTTTATTTGCTTCAAATACTCTAACTAAATCAATAATGTACATAAACATACAATATCAACAGGTAACAAAACTTCCAATTTCATTCCTAGAATTTTCACATGATCCGATTAAACATAAATAAATGAATTTTTCATTGTGTTTGCAATACCCTTTGATCCAAAACAAAACGTGTTTCCAGAATCGAGTCAAAACAATATAGTCCATTGACTTACAAACTTGTTTTTAAAAACTACATACACCGCTATGGGTGCAGATAAAATTTTAAAGATATTTTTAAAATTATAATTAGGATCTGTCCCTTTTTATTTTTATGGATAGGGTCGGGTTCTTGGATCCACATGTTTTTTTAAGGCCTTAATGCTGCGCAAGTCATTTTAGTGGCTGGTTTTGACAACACTTTTTCACCAGGCGAATGTTTTTGTCATAGTAACAACAATGCTACAATTTGTATCATTCTCAACAAGTCTTCTGATGATACAGTGGTTTTAACCGGATTAATATGCATCAGAAACTCAAACTGCCGTATAAAACATACCGGTATACAAAAATGATGTACAGATAAAATGAGCTTAATCTATAATTTGTTTATATTACATGGTTGCCACAGTAAAACTGATCAATATTGCCAATTTAAATAAGGAATAATATAGAAATGTCCATTAAATCAAACCGACACTAATGTAGTATTCTATTTTATTCTTAAGACCCATGTATAAAATAAATAAAAACGGTTTATGGTCCTTGCACTTGCAGTTAACTTGTACGCTGTAGAGCAATGTTTCAGGTTAACTTCTACATCACAGAGAAATCAATTTTGATTGTGCTTTTTTCATTGGATGGTATGGCTGTGGCAACCAAGTCATCACCAAGGAGAAGCCAATCTTACGTCCTTAGAATACTGCAATGATAAACAGGTACACAGTAATGTTTCATCAGCTTGATATGAACCGCAATAGTTTGCATATCACACTTTTTACACATTACTGGTATCTTGTATCTTATTTGACAGGAAATAGGTAAAAAAAAAAAAACTTCATTTTATTAATTAGCGATGACACAAAATTCCAGCAGGCAAAAAAAAAAATCACATGCTTTTTGTCCTAGGACCATCTAGTATGTGGAATCTTTGTAACTGTAATGGTTTTTTCATGATTTTTGCCTGGATAAAATGTGGGTAAAAACATTCTTCATTGTGGTTACATTGTGGTTACATCCTTAGACCCAAAAGGAAACAAAACATGTGTTTCCAGGTAATTAAAGGTAGAATAATTTATCGCAGTTGTTAACAGTGTGGTTTGCACTTTACAGCCAGTAGAGGTCAAATTCATCCAATCACTGACATTATTAATCATGCTAGCTCAAGCTATCAATGTCCCAATGGTGGTATCTATTAATAATTTTCTGGACAGTACTGAATAGGGCCTACACATACTTTATATACATATATGGGCATTAGAATTTATACCTTTTATTTAATTTTAATTTAATAATTCCATTATGTTAAATGTACACAATTTGATTTTTCTTTCTTTCATGTTTTGATGTTTATCATTCCATTCATGATTAAAGATAAAAACATATACATGCCATCATGATTATTTTTTCTCCCATCCTTAGCTATGCAAGACAGACCCATTCCATGACGTCAGCCCATTTGGAATAAATCCGTCTTGCATAGGCTATAACATTTAACATGGGGAGTAGTACTTCATTAGTAATACAAATGTATATGACATCATATCAATGCGATTTGGTTAGTTTTAGATCAATATTTTGTTATTAAAACCTTCATTATAAAAACTATCTTGTTAATTTGTAGTGTTAAATTATATTTAACACACTAAACAGACACAGCAAATATGATAATGTAGTTTATTTATGATAAAATGGTGAAAGAAAGAAGTTACTTTTTCAGCCATCTTTGTTTGTTCGTGTAAAATAATGCTTTATTTATCAGGGGTGGAAATTGTGACCCTGTGACTCTGCAAGCCTCGCCCCGGGTCAAAATTTCCACCACCTCTGGTGTACTTTTTCTATCCCACATGACCACATATGATTGAATCTATGAATTTACACTATTTGACAAATATTACATTTTAAAAGTTTTTAAATGTTTATCATTAAAACACACATAAATATTAAATAATATCAACTATATTGCAATATGGGTTGTTTTATGAGCAATACATATCACTGCACCCTTAAATGATATGCATGTAATAAATATATTTTTAGTGCCGATTAGATACACCAAGAAATCTAATTAAAATTAGCTCCACTATTACATATGGATCTAACAGCAGCCAGTTGGAGCGCATGTCCACCAAGCAGGCCCGTACGCAGGGGGTGCGACGGGTGTGTACGCACCCCCCCAAATTACTAAAGGTCCACTTTTCTCTATTAAATTTAAATAATGTTACGTAATCATTGTTGTTTTTGAGGGGTTATTTTTATGTTGATTGGTCCCATCATGAGCAATTCGCACCACCCATTAAAAATCCTGCGTACGGGCCTGACCAAGTTACCGTTATTCACGTTCAGTGTTTACCATAAACAGTCCATCTGACAAAACTTTTCACATATATTCATGTCAAGCAATGTATGGTTATAAAACGGTGTTTGACAAATGTTTGAGAAAGTAACTTTCCCTCACAGAAGCTTTGGCTAGGGCCCTATGTATTATTATAATAGTTGAAAATCTCCACTAGCCACCGCTGTTGGTAAAAATATTACCTATATCTCGCCTTTTTTGCTTCATAAAGACGAAATGGTAAATAAAGAAAATTAAGTCTACATATTTAAATTTTTATTATTTTTGAAGGTGGCTTTCAAAAGTGTTTACTTTAGGGCAACCAACCATTACTAAGCACTACATAGTTAAAAATAAAACAAAGTGTAAAAGTAACAACCTCTATTCTGTGGCCACTTTTGACTACCACCATGAGTGGCAGCATAAGAAAGGTTTGTATAAATCTTTTTAGTACATACCTATTCAATCTTACTATAGTGATAAAGACATTTTGAAACTGTGTGATAAAATTATTTAATTCATTTCGCACATATGTGCGATCTGGACCGGAACTTTTAAATGGGGAATTCCCGGTTTAGTTTCACTGGCGTTAACAGCTTTTTCTTACTGATGTCATATATGATTTTACAAATGATGTCACAACGTATTTGAAACATTACTCAAAGCTGCCGCAGAACATGATTCTGAATGTTAAGCAAATCCATGAAAGGAGTTTTGATCATAGATTTAACAGTGTTGTTATGACGTTAAATTAAAAACCGGTTTTGTAAAACATAAAAGAAGGTATGTAATAAATACAGAACTTCACATACATTGTTTTCGCTTCCTGTTTATTGCACTCGTTTATTTTGAAAAAGAACATACCACTCGACTACCATGCGGTCTCGTGGTATATATTCTTGCGCAATAAATAGGAAGCGATAACAACGTATGTGAAGTTGTGTATATTGACTTACACTGGATCTACTGATGTATCAATGGTGGATGCTTTATCACAAAGACGTATGCTACATTGTGTATAATGTACAGCCTACTTCTCCTTAAAGGGAGATACAATTCACTTAATAAATCATAAGCTTCACAATTCATTAAAACATCTGGGTAATTTAGTTCTAGAAGTCTTAGCAATCCCTTTCTAGGAACATCTCTACATTTCATTTCTAAAACATCTGGGTAATTTAGTTCTAGAAAAGTCTTAGCAATCCCTTTCTGGGAACATCTCTACATTTCATTTCTAAAACATCTGGGTAATTTAGTTCTAGAAGTCTTAGCAATCCCTTTCTAGGAACATCTCTACATTTCATTTCTAAAACATCTGGGTAATTTAGTTCTAGAAGTCTTAGCAATCCCTTTCTAGGAACATCTCTACATTTCATTTCTAAAACATCTGGGTAATTTAGTTCTAGAAAAGTCTTAGCAATCCCTTTCTGGGAACATCTCTACATTTCATTTCTAAAACATCTGGGTAATTTAGTTCTAGAAGTCTTAGCAATCCCTTTCTAGGAACATCTCTACATTTCATTTCTAAAACATCTGGGTAATTTAGTTCTAGAAGTCTTAGCAATCCCTTTCTAGGAACATCTCTACAATTCATTTCTAAAACATCTGGGTAATTTAGTTCTAGAAAAACCTAAGCAATCCTTTTCTGGGAACATCTCTACAATTCATTTCTAAAACATCTGGGTAATTTAGTTCTAGAAAAACCTAAGCAATCCTTTTCTAGGAACATCTCTACAATTCATTTCTAAAACATCTGGGTAATTTACTGCTAGAAAAGGATTAGCAATTCTTTTCCAGTAACACTTATTCATTTCTATAATTTAGTTTCATCCAAGTCTAGGAAATTACTTCCAAGAACATCTTGACAATTAATTTCCAAGAACGTCTGCATGATTCAGGTTAAGGAACAATCCTGAAAAGCAATATTTTACTCAAATTTCTCGCGGGTCATATTGTTAATTAAAAATGTATTTTTTTTCACAAATGTCATGCAGTGCCGAATACATTCTCAGTGACATTTAGCAATCTTTTTATCCAAAAGAGTTGTACAGGGAGATAACTCTTCGTGGAAATCTACCTTTGGTGCAAGCCTGCAAAACAAAGATAAATGATTTCAACAAAATACAATATACATATATTTTTTTAAATTAAAATAAGGACAATAAAACATCCTGAAAAATGATTTACAAAAATAATTTTTACTAAATCAACTAGCTAAAGTAGATCGAAACCCTCGGCGAACCTATTCTCTGACCGGATTTCCCCCTCAGACCAACCAATGCCCTTTGACTGGTTATCAAAGGCCATGGTATATCATGTCCTGTCTGCTAGAAAGTGTGTATAAAAGATCCCTTGCTGTTAATGGGGAAAAAAATGTAATAGGTTTTCTATGAAGACTACATTACAAAATAAACTTTTTGTTTAACAATGACACTAGAGCACATTGATTAATTAATCACCATATTTATTACATTGTATTCATCGAGAACACTGTAAAACATTTACTAAACTATGTAGAACTATATTTATCACATTGTATTCATCGAGAATGCCATACAGCATTTACTAAACTATGTAGAACTATATTTATTACATTGTATTCGTCGAGAACACCATAAAGCATTTACTAAACTATGTAGAACCATATTTATTACACTGTATTCATCGAGAACACTGTAAAGCGTTTACTAAACTATGTAGAACTATATTTATTACATACCTGTTCAATCTTATTATACTGATAAAGACATTTTGAAACCGTGTAATAAATTTATTTTGTATCACACATAATTATGTGCAATATGGACCGGAACTTTTAAATGGGGAATTCCCTTTTTATTTTTACTGCAGTTAGCGGTCTCATGGTATACATTCTTGCGCAAAATAAACTCTGGCAATAAATAGGAAGTGAAAGCAACGTATGTGAAGTTCTGTATATTGATTAGAGTGTATTCATCGAGAACACTGTAAAGCACTTACTAAACTATGTAGAACCATATTTATTACATTGTATTCATCGAGAACACTGTAAAGCACTTACTAAACTATGTAGAACCATATTTATTACATTGTATTCATCGAAAACACTGTAAAGCACTTACTAAACTATGTAGAACCATATTTATTACATTGTATTCATCGAGAACACTTTAAAGCACTTACTAAACTATGTAGAACCATATTTATTACATTGTATTCATCGAGAACACTGTAAAGCACTTACTAAACTATGTAGAACCATATTTATTACATTGTATTCATCGAGAACACTTTAAAGCACTTACTAAACTATGTAGAACCATATTTATTACATTGTATTCATCGAGAACACTGTAAAGCACTTACTAAACTATGTAGAACCATATTTATTACATTGTATTCAGATCGAGAACTAAAGCACTTACTCTAAAGCACTTGAAGTAGAACCATATTTATTACATTGTATTCATCGAGAATGTACTAAACTATGTAGAACCATATTTATTACATTGTATTCATCGAGAACACTTTAAAGCACTTACTAAACTATGTAGAACCATATTTATTACATCAAATTCATCGAGAACACTTTAAAGCACTTACTAAACTATGTAGAACCATATTTATTACAGAATCGAGAACACTTTAAAGCACTTACTAAACTATGTAGAACCATATTTATTACATTGTATTCATCGAGAACACTTTAAAGACCCACTTACTAAACTATGTAGAACCATATTTATTACATTGTATTCATCGAGAACACTTTAAAGCACTTACTAAACTATGTAGAACCATATTTATTACATTGTATTCATCGAGAACACTTTAAAGCACTTACTAAACTATGTAGAACCATATTTATTACATTGTATTCATCGAGAACACTTTAAAGCACTTACTAAACTATGTAGATTACCATATTTATTACATTGTATTGTTCATCGAGAACACTTTAAAGCACTTACTAAACTATGTAGAACCATATTTATTACATTGTATTCATCGAGAACACTTTAAAGCACTTACTAAACTATGTAGAACCATATTTATTACATTGTATTCATCGAGAACACTTTAAAGCACTTACTAAACTATGTAGAACCATATTTATTACATTGTATTCATCGAGAACACTTTAAAGCACTTACTAAACTATGTAGAACCATATTTATTACATTGTATTCATCGAGAACACTGTAAACTTTCACTTACTAAACTATGTAGAACCATATTTATTACATTGTATTCATCGAGAACACTTTAAAGCACTTACTAAACTATGTAGAACCATATTTATTACATTGTATTCATCGAGAACACTTTAAAGCACTTACTAAACTATGTAGAACCATATTTATTACATTGTATTTCGAGAACACTTTAAAGCACTTACAAACTACTATGTAATTTATTATATTTTATCGACATTGCACTTATAAACATCATAGAACACTGTATTAAAGCACTTATTACATTGTATTCATCGAGAACACTTAAAGCACTTGCAACTATGTAGAACCATATTTATTACATTGTATTCATCGAGAACACTTTAAAGCACTTACTAAACTATGTAGAACATATTTGTACATTGTATTCATCGAGAACACTTTACTTACTAAACTATGTAGAACCATATTTATTTCATCGAGAACACTTTAAAGCACTTACTAAACTATGTAGAACCATATTTATTACATTGTATTCATACATACTAAACTATGTGTATTCATCGAGAACACTTTAAAGCACTTACTAAACTATGTAGAACCATATTTATTACATTGTATTCATCGAGAACACTGTAAAGCACTTACTAAACTATGTAGAACCATATTTATTACATTGTATTCATCGAGAACACTTTACTAAGCACTTACTACAACTATGTAGATACCATATTTATTACATTGTATTCATCTGGAAAGACTAAACTATGAACACTGTAAAGCGAGAATTAAAGCACTTACTAAACTATGTAGAACCATATTTATTACATTGTATTCATCGAGAACACTGTAAAGCACTTACTAAACTATGTAGAACCATATTTATTACATTGTATTCATCGAGAACACTGTAAAGCACTTACTAAACTATGTAGAACCATATTTATTACATTGTATTCATCGAGAATACCATAAAGCATTTACTAAACTATGTAGAACCATATTTATTACATTCTATTCATCGAGAACACAGTAAAGCATTTACTAAACTACATCTCGTACCACAAACTGAAAAGACACATACCATTCTTTCATCTCACTGTACTCCTCCCTGCTGAACGTGCCGTTTTTAATGACGTGTTTAAACATGGCCGCCAGAGACTTGAAACACAGCCGTTTAGCCGAGCAGTGGTTCTCGTTGTCCCAGTCCGGCAGTTCACCCACCTCACTCCACGCCTGCTTAACATACTCACACAGAGCACACCACGAACCGGCCTCTTGGAGTTGCTTCCCCTGACTCACACACGCCTCCTGGAATCGTTAAAATGTTGGTTGAAAAGTTAGTTTAACAAGACCTCTACAAGAGGAGTCCTATGGAATATTTAAGGGAGGGCAAAAAGAAACATAAACATGGTTGGGAATTGGTGAATTGTAAAAAAGAGGAAATCTAGAGGGGTCTCAGAAATTCTTGAAATCCTAGGTTAAAATCTGTGACATCTGACACATTTTGGAGGAAAGGACGATTAAAATGTGAGGAAACGCAATGTTCCATGAGAGGAAAACAGCTGATACGAGGAGAATTCCCACCTCTAATAAACCAACTCCTTCAAAAGACAGCCCAACAAAATTTGGCACCCTTGAAGTGAAAATTGTAAACAAATGGTTTCAAAACGGGGCATTTAATTTTCTTGAGAGAGACAGTTCCCCCTGGTCCTACACACTGATTTATTAATAACTGGCTATGCTAATGGGTGGTAAAATTACTCTCCTTAAACGAGTGTCAGGGAAGTAAGCCAGACGACAGTTCCCCCTGGTCCCACACACTGATTTATTGATCACTGGCTATGCTAATGGGTGGGAAAATTACTCTCCTTAAATGAGTGTCAGGGAAGCAAGCCAGACGACAGTTCCCCCTGGTCTCACACACTGATTTATTGATCACTGGCTATGCTAATGGGTGGGAAAATTACTCTCCTTAAACGAGTGTCAGGGAAGCAAGCCAGACGACAGTTCCCCCTGGTCCCACACACTGATTTATTGATCACTGGCTATGCTAATTGTTGGTAAAATTACTCTCCTTAAACGAGTGTCAGGGAAGCAAGCCAGACGACAGTTCCCCCTGGTCTCACACACTGATTTATTGATCACTGGCTATGCTAATGGGTGGTAAAATTACTCTCCTTAAACGAGTGTCAGGGAAGCAAGCCAGACGACAGTTCCCCCTGGTCCCACACACTGATTTATTGATCACTGGCTATGCTAATGGGTGGTAAAATTACTCTCCTTAAACGAGTGTCAGGGAAGCAAGCCAGACAACAGTTCCCATAAAATGTCCCATGTACCATGGATTTCAATGGCTGATGATACATGTAGTGAGACCATAGGTTTTTAACAAGAGCTAAAAACCAGTAGTTTTGGGGAGCACTAAAAACCAGTAGTTTTGGGGAGCACTAAAAATCAGAACAGTTTTGAGGGAGCAATGAAAACCAGAACAGTTTTTGGGATCACTAATAACTGAAACAGGTTTCAGGGAGCACTAACAATTGGAAGTTTTCAGGAAGAATTAAAAACTGGAACAGTTTTATGGGAGTACTGAAAAGTAAAAATGTTTTCAGTGAGCACTAAAAACCGTAACATGTTTTTCGTCTGTGAATCAATCTTACCTTGAAGCTCATGACATGAGTTTTACACCGCCGGAAACAGAACGCATCAGTGTTGGTTCCGTAACGTGAATAGGGCACTGCCTTGAGAATGTTCTTCCTGAAGAAATTCAGGTTCTCCACCAGGGGGGTGATATCGGGGGCAGGGATCAGCTCCTCAATGTCCTAAAAAGGTTTGTTTGTTTTGTTTAATGACACCACTAGAGCACAATGAATCATCAGCTATTCGATCTCAAACATTTGGTAATTCTGATACATACTCAACATAGGATGCCCACTACATTTTTCCATTAGCAGCAAGGGATCTTTTATATTCACTTTCCCACAGACAGGAAAGCACATACCACGGTCTTTGACCAGTTATGGTGCATTGGTTGGAACGAGAAAAAACCCAGTCAGTTAAATGGATCCATTAAGGTGGTTTGATCCTGCAGTGCAAGAAACCTCAGGCGAGCGCTCAACCCACTGAGCTAAATCCCGCCCGTTCAATGTCCTGATACACAATAGATTAGTAACTTTACTGAATGTGGTTCGAAATTTTTCAAATAATTGCCAGTCGACATACTGTACACTGTATATAGTGCATTCCCCATTTCATATTTCCTGCCGTTTTGCACAAGACACTCACTGGAAAGACTTTAGTAACAGAAAACGGAAGACAACTCAGTTTCCTGTCTTTAGATTTTGTTTTGTCACGGAAAAATACTTTGGAATTTTGAGTTGTAAAAGTGGGTTTTGGCAAATATTTTCGCTTGACAACAATGGCGACACGTCGCGGTCATTTCCAGGGATCGATAGCTGATTGTGACAGCTAATCTGATAATAAATTTGATCGTTCTACAAAAAACTAAAATCACCAAATATTGAGATATGAATCTTAGTTCGAAAATTTTCAAATAATTAACATGACCTGAAGAACAATCAGTTAACATTTCCCCACAGAACCAATTATGTATTTTTTATAATCGATCATCATATAGGTAGAGCTATATCAATCAAATTGTTTTATTACAATCAATCAGTGGCTCTCAGGCCTTCTAGAATTTTTACAAAATCCACTAGCCATGGGATCAGTTATTTTTTAAATTTACTAGCCACAATTAAAAATTCACTAGCCCTACTTTACTTTAAGATAAAACAATTTTATTAAATAACAGCAATAATCAGATATGTCACCTAAAGAGGGAGATAAGAGCTTAAAAACACTAACATTGGGGGGTGGGGGTGTGGATGGGGGCTTTTATTATTAAAATTTACAAAATTTGCAACATTTGACAAACATTCACTAGACGTCGGGCATGGCAATAGTAGTTATTTACTAGCCCAACATTGAATATCACTAGCCCTGCAGTAGCAGCAATAGAAATAGCAGATATTTTCACTAGTCCACTGGACAAGTACATTTCTGGATGAGTAAAACATTTCACCAAATTATTTTTAAACATGCAAAACCAGTTATTTTCCAACAAAATACCAATTATTGCTTGAAATTTGTTCGCCAAATTAAAATAAAATTTGCCAATTCTTCCTAAATTCGCGAGTTCCAGAGCTAGCCCTGCATTTAGAAATCTACTTATCCACCATTATGAATATTCACGTGTCCAAATAAGTGGTTTGTTTTATTCATGTGCAAGGATGATGTTTTTGATTGCTCAAATCGAAACTGCAGTGAAGATTTTAACTTGTTCACTGGACAACCACAGGGATACATTTTGCTTGTGCGAGCAGATTTTCACTTTCAGGAAAAAGGAGTTCTTATTTCGAAAACTGACTAGACCTGGCCTCTGCCACTCACCAAATTCACCTATTGCAAATTTGATAAAACTGGTGAATTTTTTTAATTTAATTTGTCAAAATAATTTCATGTAATGATTGCCATTGTGTTGGATAACAACTGAGTTTTTGCAGGGGTTGTTTTTAAAAAAAACGTTTAACAGATAATTTAGCGAAACTGTGTTCCTCCAGAGTTAGCCTTGCTTTCGTTGTGCTAATTTACACCGTTATTCACCTGCTGCAGATCCGGTTGATTACCAGCCAATCCGGTTATTATGTCTACCAACTGCTGGTTGCTGAGGGAAGATAACCGTCTACTGAGATCATCAGGCGTGACTCGCGAATCGTTAGATACGGCCATCTTTTTCTTTGACGAGGTTTTCCTCTTCTTGGTTGGAGGAGAAAGGTTCTGAAACAGTCAAAATGTAGTAATTATCCACATTAACAGTATTAACAATAACCATTATCCAGAGTAACAGTATTAACAGTAGTAATTATCATCTTTAACAGTATATCCGGAAGGGAACATTTTGTTCAGTATGGCGTCGCAATTCACTACATAAGTCTTAGAGAACGCTACACAGTTTTAAAACATTAAACAGTAATTGCTAATCAATCTTTAATTGACTAGAAATATTGCTAATAAAGATTTTGAAAACAAAATGTCCGCTGTCTGGCCCAAATAACAACTAGTAATTTGTCTTTGTGGAATTCGGGTCCTTCAGGGATCACCCTGTCCATTGCTAAATTGCTAATTTTTACACAAAATTTAGTCTTTGTCTCGGGCGACCATAAATGCACACCCTGGTCAGAGACTTCACAGATGGATACAAATTACTGCCATCGGTTGAAGGGACTGTTTTTGGTTTCTATATTTGTTGCTATAGTTACCAATTTAAAATTGCCATAGGCAGGCTCAAAATTGCCGTTGGTGAGAACTTTGCCTTTGGCAAAAACATTTCAACAGCTGTAGTTTGCAAATTCTTAAGTTTGAGCTAAAAAAAATATTCCTTAAATTAACCACATTTTAATAAGTTTCAAGGAAACACTCGACATACATCTACGTATCTGAAAATTGGCTAAACCAAATTTTGTTCCAATGCGAGCCCTGGTCCTAATTTTACAAAACATTGTAAGCCTAGTTTCGCACGTAAATCTACGACTCAAGCACAATTCTTATCACTACTAAATACAACAAATATAGCTTGAAGTACCCAGGTTTTATTTAGTATTTACTTTTGTCCTTAAAATGCTCCATCTTCCGTAATGATGTAATTATTTGATTGAAACAGATGTCAAATGAATGACCGGTAGGCTATAACTGCTAGTTGCAGATGTAAACATACAATGTTTTGTGAAATAGGCCCCTGGTTCTTAATTGCATCAACCAATCAACTGTCGATTACACAAAGGGTTTAAACCATACTCGCATAAGAAAGACTTGTATGATTAGGATCATAACCTATTGTTGTGCTCACAGGAATAAACCATATAAACCGATAACAGAACAATACTTATTTAATTTTCGTTTTCACATTTACAGACAAACCCAAACCACGGCATATTTACATCAATTCTGTCATCTAAAGTGGAGTAATAATTAGTTAACAAGTTTCCCACAACAATCGATTATGGATTTTTATAATTGATCATCTCCATCATCTGGAGTGATACCAAGAGACAACCATTTTCAGGCTAAGAACTGGTCACTGCCATCTGAACCAAATAATGACACTGAAATATAATTAAGGTGTACCTTGGGGAAAGGAGTCTTTTCCTCGTCATCTTTTGACATGAGCAGTTTCTTCTTGACGGCTCGTGGGACTTTGGTTCGTAGTGGCGTGTCAGTATCTGCCATAGACAGGTTCGACTCCATAGATGAATCTAGTAACACACAAAAACATCAGACAAGCACTAGAACATATTCAGGGCTAACTCTCGATGAGCAGAACAATTTGCCGATTATCTATTAAACTTAGATAAAATAAATTATCTATTAAACTTAGAAAAAATTAAATATCTATTAAACTTAAATAAAATAAAATAAATTATCTATTAATCTTCTAAAAAATGGCAAAACACTAGTTATTTTCTAACACAATATCAATTAAATATTACATGACATTATTTCACCAAAATGTTTCTAAAAATTCACAAAGTTGGCGAGTTAGGATAATTGCCGTAGTTGCGATATAAATTGCAATCAGTCAAGGGTTTCACCGGTGGCAGGTTTTTAACAATGGATAAAAATTATTACAATCGGCTGAAGGAACTGTATTTGGTTTTTATATTTGTTGCCATAATTACCAATTTAAAATTGCTGTTGGTGAGCACTTTGTGGCAAAAACATTTCCAAATTGCTGTAGGTAGGCTCAAAATTGTTGAACGTAACAAATCCTTACATTCTAACCCCAAGTACTGAACACAATGTTCCATGCTTCAGCAAACAGGAATGGTGTTATACCTAGATTGGTTATGTCGATTGTTTCTATGTAGCTTTTCTTCGGGCTTTTTCTCGGAGACGACCGCCTGCTTCGCTGTTCAATGATTTCTTCTTCAGGCGATTGGCGCGGGGTCATATGCCACATGCTCATCAGATCTATAGAAGAAGAAGTTTGTTTTGTTTAACAATACCACTAGAGCACATTGATTATAATATTGGATGTCAAACATTTGGTAATTCTAACATGTAGTCATCAGAGGAAACCGGTTATATTTTTCTATTGCAGCAAGGTATCTTTTGTATGCACTTTCCCACAAACCGGATAGCACATACCAAGGCCTTTGATATATCAGTCGTGGTGCACTGGCTGGAACGAGAAATAGCCTAATGGGCCCACTGACAGGGACAGATCCCAAGCCGACTATCCATCAAGTGAGCGCTTTACCACTGGGCTACATCCCACCCCAGATCTATGGAAAACAGCCAATAGTTTAAAAAGGTAGAGACGGCCATGTCTCTTTAGCAGGGCAGGACGGGACGTAGCCCAGTGGTACAGCGCTCGCTCGATGCGTGGTCGGTTCTGGGATCGACCCCCGTCGGTGGGCCCATTGGGCTATTTCTCATCACAGCCAGTGCACCACGACTGGTATATCAAAGGCCATGGTATGTGCTATCCTGTCTGTGGGATGGTGCATATAAAAGATCCCTTGCTGCTAATCGAAGAGTAGCCCATGAAGTGGCGACAGCGGGTTTCCTCTCTCAATATCTGTGTGGTCCTTAACGATATGTCTGACGCCGTATAACCGTCAATGAAATGTGTCGAGTGCGTCGTTAAATAAAACATTTCTTTCTTTAGCAGGGCTAGCTCTGGCACTCGTCATGCAGGATAACCTTCAATGGAAAATTATTAGTTTATTTTGCTTTAAGTTTAACAGCCCATAGGAAGGGGAGGGGGGCCCATATCTACAGACCTGTTTAACAATACCACTAGAGCACAATTATTAATATAATTAGCTTTTGATTTATAACAAGGTATCTTTTAGTCTTAGACGCAACTTCCCAGACAGCACAGTACATACCAGACTTTGATATGGGAAACTTGGAAATACCCAATGGGTCCACAGAGCAGTTTTCATCCCACAACCAAAGGACTACAAACCATATTAGATACCGTCCACTACCTAATTAACATGTTGATCTGAAGGACAGTTCAACAGTATGATACCAGTAAATTAGTAATAACTAATTAAAATTAATTATATGGCATTGGCAGCAGCTTGGGTGGGAGACCAGTGCCCCCCCCCCCCCCCCCCCCCCCACTGACAAATGCATTGCTGCACCCCTCCCCATTTGAAAGTCTGATACCAGTATTAATTAATTAAAATTAATGAATTATATGGCATTGGCAGCAGCTTGGGTGGGGAGACCAATGCCCCACCCCCCCCTCCCCCCACCCCGACTGATGAATTCACTGTTGCAGCCCCTGGGCCCTTCCCATTTGAAAGACAAATTTATTTAACTCCCACCCACCCCATCCCACCCAACAGTTGATGTCATATTTCGACGTCTAGATAAGGGTTACTTTTATTTTTGTTTTGTTTTTACCACGTTGACTTCCATTTCTTGATGCCGCTGCCACTGGCAAACTTTTTAGAGGTTCTCGTCGTTGAGGCATTTCGCAGAAAATCCAGGAATTAGCGCTGAAAAACGAATATTAAAACCGTTGTACAAGCTAAAACTATCGATCCTCAAGATAAGCGTGCATGCAAAAGGATCGCGAACATCTTTAAAACATTTTCTATTTTTACCCAACTCCCGCTATTCACCAACTTCTTTTCCCCGCCTTTGTGCCGTAAACGTCTCTGATTGGATGATTTCTTGATAACGTGCCCTCTAACTGGAACTGAGGCTTAGCTAATAACGGAACACCACTCTAATGTTTTTTAACTGATGTTTTCTTTTTTCTTTCTTTTTGTTTCTTTGTTGTTGTTATTCTTTATTATATTACTTTTTGGGGTTTGGGGGAGGTTCTGGGTTTTTTCTTCTACCCTTTTCTTGTTTTCTTCTTTTAAAAAAAAGTTTTTTTGTCTTTAAATAATGTTAAAAGTTTGTTAAAGTTTTCTTTAACGACAACACTAAAGCACATTGATTTTATTAATCGGGGGGGGGGGGGGGGGGATCGAAAAAATCCATTTGGGGGGGGGGCAATGACATGAGGCGGAATACCAAGGGAACTTTTGGGGAGGTTTGGAGGGGGATCGTAAAAAAAAAGAAAATTGATATATAATAAAATTATAACCGTCGCAAAATTTAGGTGGGTGCCGGGCCCATCCCACATACAAGACAGCACATACCACGGGCTTTGACATACCAGTCATGTTGCACTAGCTGTAACTAGACACAGCTCAATGGACCCACCGATGGGGATCGATCCTAAAGCAACCGAACATCAGATGAGCGCTTTACCACTGGGCTACGTAGGTAAAAAGGAGTAGGTTTATATACGCAGGATTTTATCTGTACCCTCAGCTGGCAAAGAACTGCCATCGACATAAAGACCTAATTTAGAAACGTTTTTCTCACAAAATTATATATATTTATATGCCACCAGGAGTGAATGTAAAATTAATTAACTAATTAAAAAAAAAAAAAAAAAAAACGCAGTCGCTTCCTGTTTGTAGTTTGTATTTGTATTCCGGTCTTTGTGAAAAAAAGTGAACGATAAGAAATGACAGACCAATATGCAATATGAGAGAGAGAGAGAGAGAGAGAGAGAGAGAGAGAGAGAGAGAGAGAGAGAGAGAGAGAGAGAGAGAGAGAGAGAGAGAGAGAGAGAGAGAGAGAGTGAGGAGAGGTGGGGGGGGGAGAGATAGAGGGGGAGTGGAGAGAGAGAGACACACGGGACAGCGCTTAAAGAGTGGGCTCAGTTTGTCGTCATTGTAATATGTTTCGAATATTTTTCTAATATTCACTTGCACCTACTTTCATAAAGAGGTATTATAATACTTAGTAGTGAGCATATTTTCACATTATGTTTAACATAGAGGTAGGCCTAGTCGTTGTTACTTGATAATATGGAAAATTTTGTTTAACTAATAAATATCAATGGAATAACAACAACCGATTGAAATGTGTTTGAAATTACTTTGTAAATTATTTGAAATAGCACAACCATCATGTGGTTATTATTTTATAGCGTTATGTTAGAATATTCGCAACTAAGTTACTTTGACATTTTCTGTGTCCGAGTTTTGAAATTTCAGATACTGACTCTCTCAATATTGATATTTTAATAATAATTGTTTTTGTAAACATTCAAATGTTTTCCCTTTTGATTATTTTGCGCTGTCAATTTGGGCAACATTGGTGAGAAAGGAAAACCCCGACTGAAATATCATATTGAACATTTTCTTGTTGAACATATATTGAATTCGTTTTCTGTCGTCCTCACGTTTACAATAGATCAAATTTCATTTTATTTTCCTAATTCATATTTTGTGTTTGAACGTATGGAATTATTGGGAGGTAAAATAAAATCGGGGCTACTGTAAACTAGAAACGTAAACTATAATTAAGAGAAACCGATAGGGCCTAATCATCTTTATCGATTTTTGTAAGGGAGGGGGGGGGGGGGGGGGGGGCGGAACTTGCCAGAACTTGGATAACAACATTTATTCATTTCAGCATTACTGCCAAGCAGCTATATATAGAGATGCAAACGAATTATTACGCATTTTTACATGCATTACAACTAATATTGTGGGTGGAATAATTATACATGATGAAAGGTTTCAGGCAAGCTCATTTTGCCGGAATAGCGCTATCGTTTATCGCCAATCATTTCCTTCCTTCCTGTGAAAATTGAATGGCGAAGGTCTCAAACTAACCGACATTACAGACAGCAATTGCCATAATCATTTTCAGCAATCAGTCACTTGCCAGAATCCTTCCTTCCTGTGGGGGGGGGCGGGGGGAGATGGCGGCTTTAAACTAACTTTAGTTTCGATTTTTTCGCCAATCATTTCAGGTTAAGCTCCAGCGTGTTATGGGGGGGGGGGGGGGGGGGGGGTGGGGGGAGATGCCAACTTGCCAGAACTTGGATAACAACATTTACTTCAGGTCTTACTGCCAACTAATATATAGATGATTTTTAATATTTTTACAGTACATTACTAATATTGTGGGTGGAATAATTATACATGATGAAAGGTTTCAGGCAAGCTCATTTTGCCGGAATAGCGCTATCGTTTATCGCCAATCATTTCCTTCCTTCCTGTGAAAATTGAATGGCGAAGGTCTCAAACTAACCGACATTACAGACAGCAATTGCCATAGATCAGGGGCATCAGCAATCAGTCTTTGCCAGAAATCCTACTCACCTCCTCACCAGCCTGGAGAGTTTTAGGAGAGTGGCAAATTTATCGCCTTGTAATATAAATTTTAATACATTTTATTAGAAATTTTCATGTAATCACTCACCAAGCACCATTTCAGGAGAGTGATCTTCAGCTCACTGTGACTTTACTCATGGTGAAGACTGCCAATGGTAAGGATTTTTTGCAGCTAGATAAAAATCAGTTGAAGAAATAAATTTAGTTTTTTTACTTGTGTTTCTCAGTTACAAAGGTTACGCAGCGCTTCAAGAATGTATTATTTTTAATCTTCTAGCCATGGGATCAGTGACTTTTAAACTTTACTAGCCATAATTCAAAATTAACTAGCCCTACTTTACATTAAGTTAATATAATTTTACTAAATAATAGTTATAATCAGATATGTTATCTAAAGAGGCAGATAGAGATTAAAAATGAATTTTTAACCGACTGAAATAGCATATTGAACATTTTCTTGCTTACAGTATTAATATCTGTATATTGAATTCGTTTTCTGTCGTCTTCACGTTTACAATAGGTTTCTGGCAAGCTCATTTTGCCGGAATAGCGCTATCGTTTTTGCCCGAATTTGAGGGTTTGGTAGAACACCTAGAGACAGTTGCTCGTACGCTTATGGTCATATTCTAAACTAAGAAAATTTATTTAATAGGTAATATTAATCGTTAAAATGTCTTTTAGTCCTCATTTTTTTTTACAATGGTAGGAAACTTAGAACGGTACTTTAAACTAATTAATAATAATATATTTTTAAAACGTCTACTCTTTTTATAAGTTTATACAACTATTAATTAATATATTTAGAGAATAACTAACTAGCTACGAGGAATTATGAATTATCTGTCCCGAGTGAATGAATGTTGTAAACCCGAGCCTTTGGCGAGGGTTTTACAACATTCATTCACGAGGGACAGATAATTCATAATTCCTCGTAGCGAGTTGGTTATTCTCTTTATTACCCATTGTCAATTTTAACTGATTTTTAATGTAAAAATTCCTCTGGAGTCTACAACATTAGCCATTACGTGATATAATCTTACGCGCATTACATGACGTAATGTAAGTGACGTCATAGCATAACGGCGTTCTCTTTACAGCCAAATGTTTACATTACAAAATAATACAACTGTATTTGCATTTGAAAATAATTATTTTTATATATTATTAAAGCCGCTGCTTATGAAAATATATCATTTCATGTTTACGAAACAAATGAGTCCATTTGTTTTTGTAAATCTTTGTAGATCGTATAACGTATGTGTAATCTGATTCATGAATGAAAAAATTATATGAATGAAAGTGAAGTTCCGACCATGGCAAGCAACCAACCAAACGTCGTGATCTTAAAGCCAGCCAATCAGTGGCTGTAGAAACATGACGTAATTCCTAATATATGATATTGACGATACCGAAATGCACATAATCTCTTTATCATATAAGCTCAAGCTTAATACAACGTGTTTTTGTAAACTGTACATGCAACTTTAATTCCAGTCCGCCATTACTAGATATTCAATTGATGTAAGAATATGTGGCGCGGTGTATTTTTGAATCGAAATGACGTCAAACTCGAATGACGTCATTTTGGATGTCCTTACATCAAAATAAAGTTATGCCAACGCTTTTTCTTTTCTTAACGCTGGACAGCTTTCAGTGAAATTGCCATTGAAATGTTTTTATTTGATAATTATGAATACATACGTCATTCATGCTTAAATGTCAATAAACCTAGTGCCGAGACCTCGACTAATTTACATCTAATTTGCAAAGTTATAAAATCCTTTAAAGCCGCACACCCTAGTTCCATCCAGCGAAAATAAATTATAATTTGGTTAATCTACAAACCTGTAACACACTTAGATCACGTTTTTATCAAATGGAGTGAAAAAGCAGGTTTTATATCGATAAATACCATGGGAATGCCCATGTCCCAATTGCTTGAAATAATTTTGAAAGTTAGTATTCTGATGTCACCGGTAGATGTCGCTCGAAGCACAACAATGCCTACGTCACGACAAATTTCACAGAGTGCGCACAGACTTGGGGTGCGTTCTTTTCACCTCTCCTGGACATGTTCCAACTGTTCTGTCCTGGTTGTATCCCCTGCAGATATCGTAAGACTTAGCAAAATTATTGGTTTTAAGGGTTTGTAACGTTTTGTATTGAGACACTTACTTGTCTGAACTTTATTGTTACTGAAAATGTTCACGAACTGTGAAGAAAAATCTCACAAATGAACAACAACAAATCGGATGTTGATTGCGCGAACCGTGCACGAGAAAACAAACCGAACCAAAATGATAACGGTCACGTGGTATACCAACGTCTGTGACATTGAAATGGAAATATCCCGTCTAAAAATAGATTAGACCTTGTCTGCTCAACGGTTTTTTCTCAAACGTGCGTCCGTTTTTAAGAAATACGAAAAATGCATTTTGTGGTATTACAAAAACCAGGATTACCAGGATTACCAAAAAACACTTCAGGTGAATGGAAATGTATATTCTAAATAATAAACGGTAAGTAAAGTGCAATTTTATTTGTGAAAAAATGGGTTTAATAGTGAAAAACAACGCCGTAATGGTTAACAACTAGCCGTAACTAGGGTGTGTCCCTTTAAGTATGTGATCTGAAAAATATCACATACTTTGATTGCACTGAAAATGTAAGATATATATGATATGATATATATAATATATATATATATATATATATATATATATATATATATATATATATATAGCTAAATGTATTCTTGAAGTTGCAGCAAATGGCGAATGTCTCACTTGATTCGTAACACTGACCCTCCCACTAAGTAATCAGCGACGAGCAGGTGTCAGTCAATATTTGAATAGTTCTTGAAAGCATCACGGTCCTAGGCGATGTCGCGGTTTACCTGCCCACGACGAACGAACTTGAACCGCTTTTGAAAAGAAACACGTATAGCCCCCCCCCCCCCCCCCCCCCCCCCCCCCCCCCCCCCCCCCCCATGTCTACTTGCTTCCGCCGTGCCGGTACATAACAACATTATACCCATTATAAAATTCGTTGAACGAAAAACTGAAAAAGAAAGTAATAATATAATGACCGGTTAGATTCTGAGGTATTACACACACACACACACACACACACACACACACACACACATAAACACGAAAAACTGAAGAATTTGTTTTAATATAATGACCGGTTAGATTCTGAGGTATTACACACACACACACACACACACACAAACACGCACACGCAATCACACACACAAAAACACACATACACACACATACACATACATACACATATATACACGCATACACACATACATAACACACACACACACACACACACACACACACACACGCGCGCGCGCGCAACCACACGCACACACACGCAACCACAAACACACACACACACATAAACACACGAAAAACTGAAGAATTTGTTTTAATATAATGACCGGTTAGATTCTGAGGTATTACACACACACACACACACACACACACACACACACACACAAACACTCACACGCAAACACTCACACGCAATCACACACACACACACACACACACACAAAACACACATACACATACATACACATATATACACACATACACACATACATAATCACACGCACACACACGCAACCACAAACACACACGCACGCACG
>NC_054710.1:47064893-47072393 GCF_016097555.1 Gigantopelta aegis
CCACCACCACCACCACTACTACTACTAGTTAATGTACTATAAATGAAACTTCTTTTTTTCTTTCAGAAAAATCGGATGGCGTACAGTATGCCGCTGTGAACAAACCAAAAGGTACAGGAATAATTAGGGATGGGGGAAGGGGGTTCAAGCACCAGTCTAATTTAAATTAAATCGTCGTAGGCACTAGAACATAAGGTCGAGGTCACTGGTGGCAGAACGTAAAAACCGGACACGCTTAGCGTATACGAGCTAGGTGACTAGCTGAATGTAATAAACGCCATTGTTATTATTATGGGCACAGATTCATTAATTCAGTAATTCATTCATTCATTCGTTCATACTTATTTTCGTGCTTATATCCAATTGAAGTTCAAACACGCTATCTATCATAGGCGCATCTCAGCTGCCTGGGCATGACAGTGGGTTAGTGGTGGTTAATGAGAGAAAAGTCGGTGTAGTGGCCTTACACCTACCCGCTGAGTCGTTAAAACTCGCTCTGGGTGGGATCCGGTATCAGGCTGCGAACTCGGTACCTACCAGTCTTATGTCCAAATTGGCTTAATCACGACACCACCTAGGCCCGTTAGCTGGATGTAATATTAAATGACATTGTTATTATTACGGGTACACAATGATGATCTTTGGCTTGATGAATCGTTACATCGATGGCAAACCGGTGTCATTATACCTAAACAAATTCTAATTTTGAAAATGAGAAAAGTTCAAAAAGTTAAAGTGTGTTGTTTAACGATACCATTAGAGCTCAATGATTTTCTAGTATTATCACTGACAATTGGATGTCAAACATTTGGTAATTCTGGCATAATGATAGTCTTCAGATGTTACACTCAAAATGTTGTCATTAGCAACAAGGGATATTTTATTAAGTCTTTTCCATGACAGCACATACCACTGCCTTTGGTATACCAGTCGTGGGGCACTGGTTAAAAAAGGTCAAACACAAATGTGAAAAAGTGTGTTGATGTTTGTTTTGTTTAACGACACCACTAGAGCACATTGATTTATTAATCATCGGCTATTGGATGTCAAACATTTGGTAATTTTGACATTTAGTCTTAGAAAGGAAAACCGCAACATTTTTCCATTAGTAGGAAGGGATCTTTTATATGCGCCATCCCACAGACAGAATAACACATACCCCGGCCTTTGATATACCAGTCGTGGAACGAGAAATAGCCCAATGGGCCCACAGACGGGGATCGACCCTAGACCGACCGCGCATCAAGCGAGAGCTTTACCACTGGGCTTCATCCCGTCCCACAAATATGAAAGTCACATTTAAAGAGCAATGTTGTTAAGAAAACCATTTCCAAATTTAAGGGTTTTTTTGTTGTTTTATCAAATTTTATGTTTCTTCTTTTAAAAGAAAACAGACAGACAGCTTCGACTGCTCCAGTGGAAGTACCCCGTAATTCGTTCCAAGAAGATCTTCAGCAGACGCTCAAAAGTAAGTATCTGATTAACATGTATTCTGAAGAATATTGTTGATCTATTTTTGTTTTATTTTAAATGTCGTGCTCATACCAAGTTAAGGTTCAAGCACTCTGTCCTGGACACACACTTCAGCTATCTGGGCTGTCATCGTTTCATTTTATTTTGATTGTCATGCTTACATCCAATTAAAGGGACAGACCCTAGTTTTTAAACACTACAGCTTATCTTTCACTATTGGAGCCGCTTATGATCACTGAAGTCAAACACTACAGCTTATCTTTCACTATTGGAGCCGCTTATGAGCACTGAAGTCAAACACTACAGCTTATCTTTCACTATTGGAGCCGCTTATGATCACTGAAATCAAACACTTCAGCTTATCTTTCACTATTGGAGCCGCTTATGAGCACTGAAATCAAACACTGCAGCTTATCTTTCACTATTGGAGCCGCTTATGAGCACTGAAATCAAACACTGCAGCTTATCTTTCACTATTGGAGCCGCTTATGAGCACTGAAATCAAACACTGCAGCTTATCTTTCACTATTGGAGCCGCTTATGAGCACTGAAATCAAACACTACAGCTTATCTTTCACTATTGGAGCCGCTTATGAGCACTGAAATCAAACACTACAGCTTATCTTTCACTATTGGAGCCGCTTATGAGCACTGAAATCAAACACTACAGCTTATCTTTCACTATTGGAGCCGCTTATGAGCACTGAAATCAAACACTACAGCTTATCTTTCACTTTTGGAGCCGCTTATGAGCACTGAAATTAAACACTACAGCTTATCTTTCACTATTGGAGCCGCTTATGAGCACTGAAATCAAACACTACAGCTTATCTTTCACTATTGGAGCCGCTTATGGTCACTGAAATCAAACACTACAGCTTATCTTTCACTATTAGAGCCGTTTATGATCACTGCAATCAAACATTACTTATATTTTATTGTTTAGATTTTCCATTTCCGTACAACGTTTCTGGTCATCTTGGTGTTTCTGATACCACAAAATGCATTTTTTATATTAAAAACAACCGCACGTGCATATGAGAAGTTTTAGTCTATTTTTAAAAGTATTTCACCGTTTCAACATCACAGACTTGTTTCACTCTCTTGTAACGTTATCCAAATGTATTACAGTTTTGTAACTTAACCAAACTTAGTGTCCATTTAACCGGCCTCGGTGGTGTCGTGGTTAGGCCATCGGTCTACAGGCTGGTAGGTACTGGGTTCGGGTCCCAGTCGAGGCATGGGATTTTTAATCCAGATACCGACTCCAAACTCTGAGTGAGTGCTCCGCAAGGCTCACTGGGTAGGTGTAAACCACTTGCACCGACCAGTAATCCATAACTGGTTCAACAAAGCCCATGGTTTGTGCTATCCTACCTGTGGGAAATGCAAATAAAAGATCCCTTGCTGCTAATCGGAAAGAGTAGCCCATGTAGTGGCGACAGCAGGTTTCCTTTCAAAGTCTGTGTGGTCCTTAGCCATATGTCTGACGCCATATAACCGTAAATAAAATGTGTTGAGTGCGTCGTTAAATAAAAAATTTCTTTCTTTCTAGTGTCCATTTTTACAGGTTGAAACTAGGGTCTGCGCCTTCAGTGTTCAAACACGCTGTCCTGGACACATACACACCACAACTATTTCGGCTGTCTATCTAGAACAATGGGTTAATAGTTGGTTGTTAGAAGAGAAACGTCTATGAAGTTTACCTATGGACACTAGTCCATTGCATCTTTAAACTCACGATGGTTGTGAGACGGTACTGGGATGCGCACTCAGTACCTGCCAGCCTTAAAAGATCAGTTTCAAAGTTACATATGACCAAAATATTTATTAATATTTCTTGTGAAATGTTAAGTTTATAACTTAAATTATATGCCTACAAAAATTACATCAAAATAATTTTATTTATCATTATTTAAAAAAAAGAAAGTGTGACTGACAGGTACATATCTCACACACAAACACACGCACGCACGCAAGCACACACACACACACATACCAACACAGACACACACACACATACCAACAGACAGACACACGGACTTACAGACACACACACAGACACCACACACACTCTCACATACACACGCCACACACACACAGAGACACACACACACACAGACACACAGCGCCCGCACACACGCATACAAACACACACAACCACACGCATACGCGTGCGCACACATACACACACAACCACACATACACACACACACTGGTCACCAACAATAAAACAAACTAGAAACAAAACAACATTTTGCGTCTCTATTTGTCACCTAGATACGATTTGTCTCCCGGGTGACTAATTGTGCTATATCTGTTGACAAATAGTGCTACATTTGATGTCCTGCGTCAAAATTTGTCACCCCGAAATGATTCGTCACCCCATTGTGCTCAAATGTACACCCAGTACACGATTTGTCACCCCATCGTGCTCAAATGTACACCCACTACACGATTTGTCACCCCCACCGTTCTCTAATGTACACCCATTACACGATTCGTCACCCCATTGTGCTCAAATGTACACCCATTACACGATTTGTCACCCCACCGTGCTCAAATGTACACCCACTACACGATTTGTCACCCCACCGTGCTCAAATGTACACGATTTGTCACCCCACCGTGCTCAAATGTAAACCCACTACACGATTTGTCACCCCATCGTGCTCAAATAGACACCCACTACACGATTTGTCACCCCATCGTGCTCAAATGTAAACCCACTACACGATTTGTCACCCCATCGTGCTCAAATAGACACTCACTATACAATTTGTCATCCCATCGTGCTCAAATAGACACCCACTACACGATTGTCACCCCACCGTACTCAAATGTAAACCCACTACACGATTTGTCACCCCATCGTGCTCAAATGTAAACCCACTACACGATTTGTCACCCCATCGTGCTCAAATAGACACCCACTACACGATTTGTCACCCCATCGTGCTCAAATGTAAACCCACTACACGATTTGTCACCCCATCGTGCTCAAATAGACACCCACTACACGATTTGTCACCCCACCGTGCTCAAATGTAAACCCTCTACACGATTTGTCACCCCATCGTGCTCAAATAGACACCCACTACACGATTGTCACCCCACCGTGCTCAAATGTAAACCCACTACACGATTTGTCACCCCATCGTGCTCAAATAGACACCCACTACACGATTTGTCACCCCACCGTGCTCAAATGTAAACCCTCTACACGATTTGTCACCCCATCGTGCTCAAATAGACACCCACTACACGATTGTCACCCCACCGTGCTCAAATGTAAACCCACTACACGATTTGTCACCCCATCGTGCTCAAATAGACACCCACTACACGATTTGTCACCCCACCGTGCTCAAATGTAAACCCTCTACACGATTTGTCACCCCATCGTGCTCAAATAGACACCCACTACACGATTGTCACCCCACCGTGCTCAAATGTAAACCCACTACACGATTGTCACCCCACCGTGCTCAAATGTAAACCCACTACACGATTTGTCACCCCATCGTGCTCAAATAGACACCCACTACACTTTGCCAAAAAACCTGATCCAGTGTTTTTTCTTTATAATAAACAACTACAAAATACAACATAAACAACTCCCAAATACAACTTCTATTAAACATGCTGGTGTAACCGTCCAAAAACATTTTGATCACTGGGAAAGGACAATGGAATCATGTAAAACAATAAGCATGGCCCTCCTGCAATCCGGCTGTCATCTATCTGGTCTTAGCCACAAGTGTAAAACTCGAAAAGTACTATGTCTGGGAACATCTCTATATGGATGCGAATTATTTAACGATAGTTCAAGGAATGAATTGTTAGCATTAGAACGTGCATTTAGGTTCTCTATGAAGAAACATCTGCCTGGGATTGATTGGTATCACTTCTATTGAAGCAATAATAGACAAACACAAGTTTTATCAAAGATAAGTTATTAGACTGACAGACGGGGCATGCTGTGACACATTATATGCGTGTTAAGTATGATAGTTGGCCATGTCGTAGTGTCGAAGTATTGTACTATAGTATTAATAATGCATTATACTGATAGATACCGCTAACTATATGGTCACCATTAAGAATGACAATTGTGTATGTCGTAGGCGCATATCGTAGTGTCGGATGGTTTTCTAGAAGTATTGTACGCAAAAGACATCATTTGCCAAATTCCCACATTTATTACATTAAATACATACGCACATATGTACGCAAAAAAACTAACAGAACACATATACATAAATAGTTATAATAAAAAAATAAAACACCAATCACCAAAAGAACAGAAATAAAACGTCCAACAAAAGTTAAAAGTCAGTGTTGTTACAACGATAAATAACTTTTGCATGTTTTTTCTGGGATCATCTCCAATGTTTAGGTCACCGACTGTAGAACAAAAACAAATTATTCGAACAGCGGAAACTATCTTCAAAGATAAATGGATCAGCAATTTATCAATTTAACAAAAAACAAATTCTTTTATTTCTGTGAGAATACTTTAATTTAAAAAACAACACTTGTTCAACAATATTGTTCAACAATAGACAAGATTGTCCATGTGCCGAGTTGTCTCTGGACTCCGGGCTGAGTTGTCTCGCGGTGGGCCGGGTTGTCTCAGAACTCTGGGCCGAGCTGTCTGGGCCGAGTTGTCCTCCGGGCCGAGTTGTCTGGCATTCAGTTTCAAGACAACAACATGATCTCAATACATAATTTATTTTCTAAACAGGTATATATATACTCTTCAAAAAAAGAAACGCAAAAGGGTACAAATGGGTTATAACTCCGATTTTATGTTTCCTACCGGTTCATGCTTTGTGAATATACGGTCATTGCATGTCCCAAACACATTCCCACGGTTACATTCGATAAAACGCAGCTACTGTACAATAAAGTTCCAAAATGTGAATATTCGCAAAAACGCAGCCACGTGCAAACCACGTGCGTTGTCTGCACGTGCAACATGAACACCGACAGTATAAAAGTGCAGGGTGTTCGCTTGCCTGGCCTCTGTATCTGGCCGACAGTTGACAATCCAGGACATGCCACGTCTCAGTGAACCGCAGAGAAACAATGCCATCGGCCGACTAGACGCAGGCGAATCCAGAACGGCCGTTGCCAGGGCATTCCATGTGTCCTCAAGCACCATCTCCAGACTGTGGGACCGTTACCAGCAACGTGGATCAACACGTGACCTCCCTAGATCCGGTCGACCACGGGTCACTACCCCCGGGCAGGACCGCTACATCCGGGTACGCCACCTTCGGGAACGATTGACTACTGCCACCTCCACAGCCGCAGCAATACCAGGTTTGCGCAGGATATCCGACCAGACCGTACGGAACCGCCTACGTGAGGTAGGAATTCGTGCCAGACGTCCAGTTCGAGGTGTCATCTTAACACCACAACACCGTCGACTCCGACTGCAGTGGTGCCAGATTCATCGACAATGGCCTCAACTGCGATGGAGACAGGTGTGGTTCAGTGACGAGTCCCGATTTCTGCTCCGACGTCATGATGGAAGATGTCGCGTGTATAGGCGTCGTGGTGAACGTTATGCGGCAAACTGCGTGCAGGAAGTGGACAGATTCGGCGGGGGTAGTGTCATGGTGTGGGCAGCCATCTCACACACTGGCAGAACTGACCTGGTCCACGTGCAGGGCAACCTGAATGCACAGGGCTACATTGACCAGATCCTCCGGCCACACATCGTTCCAGTTATGGCCAACGCCAACGCAGTGTTCCAACATGACAACGCCAGGCCTCACACAGCACATCTCACAACGGCTTTCCTACAGAACAACAACATTAATGTCCTTCCTTGGCCATCGATATCACCGGATTTGAACCCAATTGAGCATCTATGGGACGAGTTGGACCGACGCCTCCGACAGCGACAACCACAGCCCCAGACCCTGCCCGAGCTGGCAGCAGCCTTGCAGGCCGAGTAGGCCACCATCCCCCGGGACGTCATCCGTACTCTGGTTGCTTCAATGGGCAGGCGGTGCC